>NW_025408310.1:0-70674 GCF_905475395.1 Chrysoperla carnea
ATGACTATACAAATCATTGAAATTTTGGGTCCAAGTAAGTCAAAATGTATACATAGAGGTCCTTTATGACTGGGCTAGGTATAAATAAGCCAAAAATGATCAAATTTGACATTTTTCGATAGAAAAAACATTTTTTGAAAATTTCCGATTTTTCAACATGAGACTCATGACTATACAAATCATTGAAATTTTGATCCAGTAAGTCAAAATGTATACATAGGGGTCCTTTATGACTGGACTAAGTATAAATAAGCCAAAAATGATCAAATTTGACATTTTTCGATAGAAAAAACATTTTTTGAAAATTTCCGATTTTACAACTAGAATGTCATGACTATACAAATCATTGAAATTTTTGATGCAAGTAAGTCAAAATGTATACATAGAGGTCGTTTATGACTGGACTAAGTATAAATAAGCCAAAAATGATCAAATTTGACATTTTTCGATAGAAAAAACATTTTTTGAAAATTTGCGATTTTTCAACATGAGACTAATGACTATACAAATCATTGAAATTTTGATCCAAGTAAGTCAAAATGTATACATAGAGGTCCCTTATGACTGGAATAAGTATAAATGAGCCAAAAATGATTAAATTTGACATTTTTCGATAGAAAAAACATTTTTTGAAAATTTTCGATTTTTCAACATGAGAGTCATGACTATACAAATCATTGAAATTTTGATCCAAGTAAGTCAAAATGTATACATAGAGGTCCTTTATGACTGGACTAAGTATATAATAAGCCAAAAATGATCAAATTTGACATTTTTCGATAGAAAAAACATTTTTTGAAAATTTCCGATTTTACAACTAGAATGTCATGACTATACAAATCATTGGAATTTTGATCCAAGTAAGTCAAAATGTATACAAAGAGGTCCTTTATGACTGGACTAAGTATAAATAAGCCAAAAATGATCAAATTTGACATTTTTCGATAGAAAAACATTTTTTGAAAATTTTCGATTTTTCAACATGAGAGTCATGACTATACAAATCATTGAAATTTTGATCCAACTAAGTCAAAATGTATACATAGAGGTCCCTTATGATTGGACTAAGTATAAATAAGCCAAAAATGATCAAATTTGACATTTTTCGATAGAAAAACATTTTTTGAAAATTTTCGATTTTTCAACATGAGAGTCATGACTATACAAATCATAGAAATTTTGATCCAACTAAGTCAAAATGTATACATAGAGGTCCTTTATGACTGGACTAAGTATAAATAAGCCAAAAATGATCAAATTTGACATTTTTCGATAGAAAAAACATTTTTTGAAAAATTTCCGATTTTTCAACATGAGAGTCATGACTATACAAATCATTGAAATTTTGATCCAAGTAAGTCAAATTGTATACATAGAGGTCGTTTATGACTGGACTAAGTATAAATAAGCCAAAAATGATCAAATTTGACATTTTTCGATAGAAAAAACATTTTTTTGAAAATTTTCGATTTTTTCAACATGAGAGTCATGACTATACAAATCATTGAAATTTTGATCCAAGTAAGTCAAAATGTATACATAGAGGTCCTTTATGACTGGACTAAGTATAAATAAGCCAAAAATGATCAAATTTGACATTTTTCGATTGAAAAAACATTTTTTGAAAATTTCCGATTTTTCAACATGAGAGTCATGACTATACAAATCATTGAAATTTTGATCCAAGTAAGTCAAAATGTATACATAGAGGTCCTTTATGACTGGAATAAGTATAAATAAGCCAAAAATGATCAAATTTGACATTTTTCGACAGAAAAAACATTTTTTGAAAACTTCCGATTTTACAACTAGAATGTTATGACTATACAAATCATTGAAATTTTGATCCAAGTAAATCAAAATGTATACATAGAGGTCGTTTATGACTGGACTTAGTATAAATAAGCCAAAAATGATCAAATTTGACATTTTTCGATAGAAAAAACATTATTTGAAAATTTTCGATTTTTCAACATGAGAGTCATGACTATACAAATCATTGAAATTTTGATCCAAGTAAGTCAAAATGTATACATAGAGGTCCTTTATGACTGGACTAAGTATAAATAAGCCAAAAATAGTCAAATTTGACATTTTTCGATAGAAAAAACATTTTTTGAAGATTTCCGATTTTTCAACTTGAGACTCATGACTATACAAATCATTGAAATTTTGATCCAAGTAAGTCAAAATGTATACATAGAGGTCCTTTATGACTGGACTAAGTATAAATAAGCCAAAAATAGTCAAATTTGACATTTTTCGATAGAAAAAACATTTTTTGAAAATTTCCGATTTTTCAACTTGAGACTCATGACTATATTTGATCCAAGTAAGTCAAATTGTATACATAGAGGTCGTTTATGACTGGACTAAGTATAAATAAGCCAAAAATGATCAAATTTGACATTTTTTCGATAGAAAAAACATTTTTTGAAAATTTTCGATTTTTCAAACATGAGAGTCATGACTATACTAATCATTGAAATTTAGATCCAAGTAAGTCAAATTTGTATACATAGAGGTCGTTTATGACTGGACTAAGTATAAATAAGCCAAAAAATGATCAAATTTGACATTTTTCGATAGAAAAAAACATTTTTTGAAAATTTTCGATTTTTCAACATGAGAGTAATGACTATACAAATCATTGAAATTTTGATCCAAGTAAGTCAAAATGTATACAAAGAGGTCCTTAATGACTGGACTAAGTATAAATAAGCCAAAATTGATCAAATTTGACATTTTTCGATAGAAAAAACATTTTTTGAAAATTTCCGATTTTTCAACAAGAGACTCATGACTATACAAATCATTGAAATTTTGATCCAAGTAAGTCAAAATGTATACAAAGAGGTCCTTTATGACTGGACTAAGTATAAATTAGCCAAAAATGATCAAATTTGACATTTTTCGATGGAAAAAAACATTTTTTGAAAATTTTCGATTTTTCAACATAAGAGTCATGACTATACAAATCATTGAAATTTTGATCCAAGTAAGTCAAAATGTATACATAGAGGTCCTTTATGACTGGATTAAGTATAAATAAGCCAAAAATGATCAAATTTGACATTTTTCGATAGAAAAAAACATCTTTTGAAAATTTCCGATTTTTTCAACATGAGACTCATGACTATACAAATCATTGAAATTTTGATCCAAGTAAGTCAAAATGTATACATAGAGGTCCTTTATGACTGGACTAAGTATAAATAAGCCAAAAATGATCAAATTTGACATTTTTCGATAGAAAAAACATTTTTTGAAAATTTCCGATTTTACAACTAGAATGTCATGACTATAAAAATCATTGAAATTTTGATCCAAGTAAGTCAAAATGTATACATAGAGGTCCTTTATGACTGGACTAAGTATAAATAAGCCAAAAATGATCAAATTTGACATTTTTCGATAGAAAAAACATTTTTTGAAAATATCCGATTTTTCAACATGAGAGTAATGACTATACAAATCATTGAAATTTGGATCCAAGTTAGTCAAAATGTATACATAGAGGTCCTTTATGACTGGGCTAAGTATAAATAAGCCAAAAATGATCAAATTTGACATTTTTCGATAGAAAAAACATTTTTTGTAAATTTTCGATTTTTCAACATGAGACTCATGACTATACAAATCATTGAAATTTTGATCCAAGTAAGTCAAAATGTATACAAAGAGGTCCTTTATGACTGGACTAAGTATAAATAAGCCAAAAATGATCAAATTTGACATTTTTCGATAGAAAAAACATTTTTTGAAAATTTCCGAATTTTCAACATGAGAGTCATGACTATACAAATCATTGAAATTTTGATCCAAGTAAGTCAAAATGTATACATAGAGGTCCTTTATGACTGGGCTAGGTATAAATAAGCCAAAAATGATAAAATTTTACATTTTTCGATAGAAAAAACATTTATTGAAAATTTCCGATTTTTCAACATGAGACTCATGACTATACAAATCATTGAAATTTTGATCCAAGTAAGTCAAAATGTATACATAGAGGTCCTTTATGACTGGACTAAGTATAAATAAGCCAAAAATGATAAAATTGGACATTTTTCGATAGAAAAAACATTTTTTGAAAATTTCCGATTTTTCAACATGAGACTCATGACTATACAAATCATTGAAATTTTGATCCAAGTAAGTCAAAATGTATACATAGAGGTCCTTTATGACTGGACTAAGTATAAATAAGCCAAAAATGATCAAATTTGACATTTTTCGATAGAAAAAACATTTTTTGAAAATTTTCGATTTTTCAACCTGAGAGTCATGACTATACAAATCATTGAAATTTTGATCCAAGTAAGTCAAAATGTATACATAGAGGTACTTTATGACTGGACTAAGTATAAATAAGCCAAAAATGATCAAATTTGACATTTTTCGATAGAAAAAACATTTTTTGAAAATTTCCGATTTTACAACTAGAATGTCATGACTATACAAATCATTGAAATTTTGATCCAAGTAAGTCAAAATGTATACATAGAGGTCGTTTATGACTGGACTAAGTATAAATAAGCCAAAAATGATCAAATTTGACATTTTTCGATAGAAAAAACATTTTTTGAAAATTTGCGATTATTCAACATGAGAGTCATGACTATACAAATCATTGAAATTTTGATCCAAGTAAGTCAAAATGTATACATAGAGGTCCTTTATGACTGGACTAAGTATAAATAAGCCAAAAATGATCAAATTTGACATTTTTCGATAGAAAAAACATTTTTTGAAAATTTCCGATTTTTCAACTTGAGACTCATGACTATACAAATCATTGAAATTTTGATCCAAGTAAGTCAAAATGTATACATAGAGGTCCTTTATGACTGGACTAAGTATAAATAAGCCAAAAATGATCAAATTTGACATTTTTCGATAGAAAAAACATTTTTTGAAAATTTTCGATTTTTCAACATGAGAGTCATGACTATACAAATGATTGAAATTTTGATCCAAGTAAGTCAAAATGTATACATAGAGGTCCTTTATGACTGGACTAAGTATAAATAAGCCAAAAATGATCAAATTTGACATTTTTCGATAGAAAAAACATTTTTTGAAAATTTCCGATTTTTCAACATGAGAGTCATGACTATACAAATCATTGAAATTTTGATCCAAGTAAGTCAAAATGTATACATAGAGGTCCTTTATCACTGGACTAAGTATAAATAAGCCAAAAATGATCAAATTTGACATTTTCGATAGAAAAAACATTTTTTGAAAATTTTCGATTTTTCAACATGAGAGTCATGACTATACAAATCATTGAAATTTTGATCCAAGTAAGTCAAAATGTATACATAGAGGTCCTTTATGACTGGACTAAGTATAAATAAGCCAAAAATGATCAAATTTGACATTTTTCGATAGAAAAAACAATTTTTGAAAATTTCCGATTTTTCAACATGAGACTCATGACTATACAAATCATTGAAATTTTGATCCAAGTAAGTCAAAATGTATACAAAGAGGTCCTTTATGACTGGACTAAGTATAAATTAGCCAAAAATGATCAAATTTGACATTTTTCGATGGAAAAAACATTTTTTGAAAATTTTCGATTTTTCAACATGAGAGTCATGACTATACAAATCATTGAAATTTTGATCCAAGTAAGTCAAAATGTATACATAGAGGTCCTTTATGACTGGATTAAGTATAAATAAGCCAAAAATGATCAAATTTGACATTTTTCGATAGAAAAAACATTTTTTGAAAATTTCCGATTTTTCAACATAAGAGTCATGACTATACAAATCATTGAAATTTTGATCCAAGTAAGTCAAAATGTATACATATAGGTCCTTTATGCCTGGACTAAGTATAAATAAGCCAAAAATGATCAAATTTGACATTTTTCGATAGAAAAAACATTTTTTGAAAATTTCCGATTTTACAACTAGAATGTCATGACTATAAAAATCATTGAAATTTTGATCCAAGTAAGTCAATATGTATACATAGAGGTCCTTTATGACTGGACTAAGTATAAATAAGCCAAAAATGATCAAATTTGACATTTTTTGATAGAAAAAACATTTTTTGAAAATATCCGATTTTTCAACATGAGAGTCATGACTATACAAATCATTGAAATTTTGATCCAAGTAAGTCAAAATGTATACGTAGAGGTCCTTTATGACTGGACTAAGTATAAATAAGCCAAAAATGATCAAATTGGACATTTTTCGATAGAAAATACATTTTTTGAGAATTTTCGATTATTCAACATGAGAGTCATGACTATACAAATCATTGAAATTTTGATCCAAGTAAGTCAAAATGTATACATAGAGGTCCTTTATGACTGGACTAAGTATAAATAAGCCAAAAATGATCAAATTTGACATTTTTCGATAGAAAAAACATTTTTTGAAAATTTCCGATTTTACAACTAGAATGTCATGACTATACAAATCATTGAAATTTTGATCCAAGTAAGTCAAAATGTATACATAGAGGTCCTTTATGACTGGACTAAGTATAAATAAGCCAAAAATGATCAAATTTGACAGTTTTCGATAGAAAAAACATTTTTTGAAAATTTCCGATTTTACAACTAGAATGTCATGACTATACAAATCATTGAAATTTTGATCCAAGTAAGTCAAAATGTATATATAGAGGTCCTTTATGACTGGGCTAGGTATAAATAAGCCAAAAATGATAAAATTTTACATTTTTCGATAGAAAAAACATTTTTTGAAAATTTCCGATTTTTCAACATGAGACTCATGACTATACAAATCATTGAAATTTTGATCCAAGTAAGTCAAAATGTATACATAGAGGTCCTTTATGACTGGACTAAGTATAAATAAGCCAAAAATGATCAAATTGGACATTTTTCGATAGAAAAAACATTTTTTGAAAATTTCCGATTTTTCAACATGAGACTCATGACTATACAAATCATTGAAATTTTGATCCAAGTAAGTCAAAATGTATACATAGAGGTCCTTTATGACTGGACTAAGTATAAATAAGCCAAAAATGATCAAATTTGACATTTTTCGATAGAAAAAACATTTTTTGAAAATTTTCGATTTTTCAACCTGAGAGTCATGACTATACAAATCATTGAAATTTTGATCCAAGTAAGTCAAAATGTATACATAGAGGTCCTTTATGACTGGACTAAGCATAAATAAGCCAAAAATGATCAAATTTGACATTTTTCGATAGAAAAAACATTTTTTGAAAATTTCCGATTTTACAACTAGAATGTCATGACTATACAAATCATTGAAATTTTGATCCAAGTAAGTCAAAATGTATACATAGAGGTCGTTTATGACTGGACTAAGTATAAATAAGCCAAAAATGATCAAATTTGACATTATTCGATAGAAAAAACATTTTTTGAAAATTTGCGATTTTTCAACATGAGACTCATGACTTTACAAATCATTGAAATTTTGATCCAAGTAAGTCAAAATGTATGCATAGAGGTCCTTTATGACTGGAAAAAGTCTCAATAAGCCAAAAATGATCAAATTTGACATTTTTCGATAGAAAAAGCATTTTTTGAAAATTTCCGATTTTTCAACATGAGACTAATGACTATACAAATCATTGAAATTTTGATCCAAGTAAGTCAAAATGTATACATAAAGGGCCCTTATGACTGGAATAAGTATAAATGAGCCAAAAATGATCAAATTTGACATTTTTCGATAGAAAAAACATTTTTTGAAAATTTTCGATTTTTCAACATGAGAGTCATGACTATACAAATCATTGAAATTTTGATCCAAGTAAGTCAAAATGTATACATATAGTTACTTTATGACTGGACTAAGTATAAATAAGCCAAAAATGATCAAATTTGACATTTTTCGATAGAAAAAACATTTTTTGAAAATTTCCGATTTTACAACTAGAATGTCATGACTATACAAATCATTGAAATTTTGATCCAAGTAAGTCAAAATGTATACAAAGAGGTCCTTTATGACTGGACTAAGTATAAATAAGCCAAAAATGATCAAATTTGACATTTTTCGATAGAAAAAACATTTTTTGAAAATTTTCGATTTTTCAACATGAGAGTCATGACTATACAAATCATTGAAATTTTGATCCAAGTAAGTCAAAATGTATACATAGAGGTCCTTTATGACTGGACTAAGTATAAATAAGCCAAAAATGATCAAATTTGACATTTTTCGATAGAAAAAACATTTTTTGAAAATTTCCGATTTTTCAACATGAGACTCATGACTATACAAATCATTGAAATTTTGATCCAAGTAAGTCAAAATGTATACATAGAGGTCCTTTATGACTGGACTAAGTATAAATAAGCCAAAAATGATCAAATTTGACATTTTTCGATAGAAAAAAACATTTTTTGAAAATTTTCGATTTTTCAACATGAGAGTCATGACTATACAAATGATTGAAATTTTGATCCAAGTAAGTCTAAATGTATACATAGAGGTCCTTTATGACTGGACTAAGTATAAATAAGCCAAAAATGATCAAATTTGACATTTTTCGATAGAAAAAAACATTTTTTGAAAATTTCCGATTTTTCAACATGAGAGTCATGACTATACAAATCATTGAAATTTTGATCCAAGTAAGTCAAAATGTATACATAGAGGTCCTTTATCACTGGACTAAGTATAAATAAGCCAAAAATGATCAAATTTGACATTTTCGATAGAAAAAACATTTTTTGAAAATTTTCGATTTTTCAACATGAGAGTCATGACTATACAAATCATTGAAATTTTGATCCAAGTAAGTCAAAATGTATACATAGAGGTCCTTTATGACTGGACTAAGTATAAATAAGCCAAAAATGATCAAATTTGACATTTTTCGATAGAAAAAACAATTTTTGAAAATTTCCGATTTTTCAACATGAGACTCATGACTATACAAATCATTGAAATTTTGATCCAAGTAAGTCAAAATGTATACACAGAGGTCCTTTATGACTGGACTAAGTATAAATAAGCCAAAAATGATCAAATTTGACATTTTTCGATAGAAAAAACATTTTTTGAAAATTTTCGATTTTTCAACATGAGAGTCATGACTATACAAATCATTGAAATTTTGATCCAAGTAAGTCAAAATGTATACATAGAGGTCCTTTATGACTGGACTAAGTATAAATAAGCCAAAAATGATCAAATTTGACATTTTTCGATAGAAAAAACATTTTTTGAAAATTTTCGATTTTTCAACATGAGAGTCATGACTATACAAATCATTGAAATTTTGATCCAAGTAAGTCAAAATGTATACATAGAGGTCCTTTATGACTGGACTAAGTATAAATAAGCCAAAAATGATCAAATTTGACATTTTTCGATAGAAAAAAACAATTTTTGAAAATTTCCGATTTTTCAACATGAGACTCATGACTATACAAATCATTGAAATTTTGATCCAAGTAAGTCAAAATGTATACACAGAGGTCCTTTATGACTGGACTAAGTATAAATAAGCCAAAAATGATCAAATTTGACATTTTTCGATAGAAAAAACATTTTTTGAAAATTTTCGATTTTTCAACATGAGAGTCATGACTATACAAATCATTGAAATTTTGATCCAAGTAAGTCAAAATGTATACATAGAGGTCCTTTATGACTGGACTAAGTATAAATAAGGCAAAAATGATCAAATTTGACATTTTTCGATAGAAAAAACATTTTTTGAAAATATTCGATTTTTCAACATGAGACTCATGACTATACAAATCATTGAAATTTTGATCCAAGTAAGTCAAAATGTATACATAGAGGTCCTTTATGACTGGACTAAGTATAAATAAGCCAAAAATGAACAAATTTGACATTTTTCGATAGAAAAAACATTTTTTGAAAATTTCCGATTTTTCAACATGAGACTCATGACTATACAAATCATTGAAATTTTGATCCAAGTAAGTCAAAATGTATACACAGAGGTCCTTTATGACTGGACTAAGTATAAATAAGCCAAAAATGATCAAATTTGACATTTTTCGATAGAAAAAACATTTTTTGAAAATTTTCGATTTTTCAACATGAGAGTCATGACTATACAAATCATTGAAATTTTGATCCAAGTAAGTCAAAATATATACATAGAGGTCCTTTATGACTGGACTAAGTATAAATAAGCAAAAAATGATCAAATTTGACATTTTCGATAGAAAAAATATTTTTTGAAAATTTTCGATTTTTCAACATGAGAGTCATGACTATACAAATCATTGAAATTTTGATCCAAGTAAGTCAAAATGTATACATAGAGGTCCTTTATGACTGGACTAAGTATAAATAAGCCAAAAATGATCAAATTTGACATTTTTCGATAGAAAAAACATTTTTTGAAAATTTCCGATTTTTCAACATGAGACTCATGACTATACAAATCATTGAAATTTTGATCCAAGTAAGTCAAAATGTATACACAGAGGTCCTTTATGACTGGACTAAGTATAAATAAGCCAAAAATGATCAAATTTGACATTTTTCGATAGAAAAAAACATTTTTTGAAAATTTTCGATTTTTCAACATGAGAGTCATGACTATACAAATCATTGAAATTTTGATCCAAGTAAGTCAAAATGTATACAAAGAGGTCCTTTATGACTGGACTAAGTATAAATAAGCCAAAAATGATCAAATTTGACATTTTTCGATAGAAAAAACATTTTTTGAAAATTTCCGATTTTTCAACATGAGAGTCATGACTATACAAATCATTGAAATTTTGATCCAAGTAAGTCAAAATGTATACATAGAGGTCCTTTATGACTGGACTAAGTATAAATAAGCCAAAAATGATCAAATTTGACATTTTTCGATAGAAAAAACATTTTTTGAAAATTTTCGATTTTTCAACATGAGAGTCATGACTATACAAATGATTGAAATTTTGATCCAAGTAAGTCATAATGTATACATAGAGGTCCTTTATGACTGGACTAAGTATAAATAAGCCAAAAATGATCAAATTTGACATTTTTCGATAGAAAAAACATTTTTTGAAAATTTCCGATTTTTCAACATGAGAGTCATGACTATACAAATCATTGAAATTTTGATCCAAGTAAGTCAAAATGTATACATAGAGGTCCTTTATCACTGGACTAAGTATAAATAAGCCAAAAATGATCAAATTTGACATTTTCGATAGAAAAAACATTTTTTGAAAATTTTCGATTTTTCAACATGAGAGTCATGACTATACACATCATTGAAATTTTGATCCAAGTAAGTCAAAATGTATACATAGAAGTCCCTTATGACTGGACTAAGTATAAATAAGCCAAAAATGATCAAATTTGACATTTTTCGATAGAAAAAACATTTTTTGAAAATTTTCGATTTTTCAACATGAGAGTCATGACTATACAAATCATTGAAATTTTGATCCAAGTAAGTCAAAATGTATACATAGAGGTCCTTTATGACTGGACTAAGTATAAATAAGCCAAAAATGATCAAATTTGACATTTTTCGATAGAAAAAACATTTTTTGAAAATTTCCGATTTTTCAACATGAGACTCATGACTATAAAAATCATTGAAATTTTGATCCAAGTAAGTCAAAATGTATACATAGAGGTCCTTTATGACTGGACTAAGTATAAATAAGCCAAAAATGATCAAATTTGACATTTTTCGATAGAAAAAACATTTTTTGAAAATTTTCGATTTTACAACTAGAATGTCATGACTATACACATCATTGAAATTTTGATCCAAGTAAGTCAAAATGTATACATAGAGGTCCCTTATGACTGGACTAAGTATAAATAAGCCAAAAATGATCAAATTTGACATTTTTCGATAGAAAAATCATTTTTTGAAAATTTCCGATTTTTCAACATGAGACTCATGACTATACAAATCATTGAAATTTTAATCCAAGTAAGTCAAAATGTATACATAGAGGTCCTTTATGACTGGACTAAGTATAAATAAGCCAAAAATGATCAAATTTGACATTTTTCGATAGAAAAAAACATTTTTTGAAAATTTCCGATTTTTCAACATGAGACTCATGACTATACAATTCATTGAAATTTTGATCCAAGTAAGTCAAAATGTATACATAGAGGTCCTTTATGACTGGAATAAGTATAAATAAGCCAAAAATGATCAAATTTGACATTTTTCGATAGAAAAAACATTTTTTGAAAATTTTCGATTCTTCAACATGAGAGTCATGACTATACAAATCCTTCAAATTTTGATCCAAGTAAGTCAAAATGTATACATAGAGGTCCTTTATGACTGGACTAAGTATAAATACGCCAAAAATGATCAAATTTGACATTTTCGATAGAAAAAACATTTTTTGAAAATTTTCGATTTTACAACTAGAATGTCATGACTATACAAATCATTGAAATTTTGATCCAAGTAAGTCAAAATGTATACATAGAGGTCGTTTATGACTGGACTAAGTATAAATAAGACAAAAATGATCGAATTTGACATTTTTCGATAGAAAAAACATTTTTTGAAAATTTTCGATTTTTCAACATGAGAGTCATGACTATACAAATCATTGAAATTTTGATCCAAGTAAGTCAAAATGTATACATAGAGGTCCTTTATGACTGGATTAAGTATAAATAAGCCAAAAATGATCAAATTTGACATTTTTCGATAGAAAAAAACATTTTTTGAAAATTTTCGATTTTTCAACATGAGAGTCATGACTATACAAATCATTGAAATTTTGATCCAAGTAAGTCAAAATGTATACATAGAGGTCCCTTATGACTGGACTAAGTATAAATAAGCCAAAAATGATCAAATTTGACATTTTTCTATAGAAAAAACATTTTTTGAAAATTTTCGATTGTTCAACATGAGAGTCATGACTATACAAATCATTGAAATTTTGATCCAAGTAAGTCAAAATGTATACATAGAGGTCCTTTATGACTGGACTAAGTATAAATAAGCCAAAAATGATCAAATTTGACATTTTTCGATAGAAAAAACATTTTTTGAAAATTTCCGATTTTTCAACATGAGACTCATGACTATACAAATCATTGAAATTTTGATTCAAGTAAGTCAAAATGTATACATAGAGGTCCTTTATGACTGGACTAAGTATAAATAAGTCAAAAATGATCAAATTTGACATTTTTCGATAGAAAAACATTTTTTTAAAATTTCCGAGTTTACAACTAGAATGTCATGATTATACAAATAATTGAAATTTTGATCCAAGTAAGTCAAAATGTATACATAGAGGTCTTTTATGACTGGACTAAGTATAAATAAGCCATAAATGATCAAATTTGACATTTTTCGATAGAAAAAACATTTTTTGAAAATTTCCGATTTTACAACTAGAATGTCATGACTATACAAATCATTGAAATTTGGATCCAAGTAAGTCAAAATGTATACATAGAGGTCGCTTATGACTGGACGAAGTATAAATAAGCCAAAAATGATCAAATTTGACATTTTTCGATAGAAAAAAACATTTTTTGAAAATTTTCGATTTTTCAACATGAGAGTCATGACTATACAAATCATTGAAATTTTTATCCAAGTAAGTCAAAATGTATACATAGAGGTCCTTTATGACTGGAATAAGTATAAATAAGCCAAAAATGATCAAATTTGACATTTTTCGATAGAAAAAACATTTTTTGAAAATTTTCGATTTTTCAACATGAGAGTCATGACTATACAAATCATTGAAATTTTGATCCAAGTAAGTCAAAATGTATACATAGAGGTCCTTTATGACTGGACTAAGTATAAATAAGCCAAAAATGATCAAATTTGACATTTTTCGATAGAAAAAACATTTTTTGAAAATTTCCGATTTTACAACTAGAATGTCATGACTATACAAATCATTGAAATTTTGATCCAAGTAAGTCAAGATGTATACATAGAGGTCCTTTATGACTGGACTAAGTATAAATAAGCCAAAAATGATCAAATTTGACATTTTTCGATAGAAAAAACATTTTTTGAAAATTTTCGATTTTTCAACATGAGAGTCATGACTATACAAATCCTTGAAATTTTGATCCAAGTAAGTCAAAATGTATACATAGAGATCCTAAAACATTTTTTGAAAATTTTCGATTTTTCAACATGAGAGTCATGACTATACAAATCCTTGAAATTTTGATCCAAGTAAGTCAAAATGTATACATAGAGGTCCTTTATGACTGGACTAAGTATAAATAAGCCAAAAATGGTCAAATTTGACATTTTTCGATAGAAAAAACATTTTTTGAAAATTTCCGATTTTTCAACATGAGAGTCATGACTATACAAATCATAGAAATTTTGATCCAAGTAAGTCAAAATGTATACATAGAGGTCGTTTATGACTGGACTAAGTATAAATAAGCCAAAAATGATCAAATTTGACATTATTCGATAGAAAAAAACATTTTTTGAAAATTTTCGATTTTTCAACATGAGAGTCATGACTATACAAATCATTGAAATTTTGATCAAAGTAAGTCAAAATGTAAACATAGAGGTCCTTTATGACTGGACTAAGTATAAATAAGCCAAAAATGGTCAAATTTGACATTTTTCGATAGAAAAAACATTTTTTGAAAATTTCCGATTTTTCAACATGAGACTCATGACTATAAAAATCATTGAAATTTTGATCCAAGTAAGTCGAAATGTATACATAGAGGTCCTTTATGACTGGACTAAGTATAAATAAGCCAAAAATGATCAAATTTGACATTTTTCGATAGAAAAAACATTTTTTGAAATTGTCCGATTTTTCAACATGAGACTCATGACTATACAAATCATTGAAATTTTGATCCAAGTAAGTCAAAATGTATACATAGAGGTCCTTTATGACTGGACTAAGTATAAATAAGCCAAAAATGATCAAATTTGACATTTTTCGATAGAAAAAACATTTTTTGAAAATTTCCGATTTTACAACTAGAATGTCATGACTATACAAATCATTGAAATTTAGATCCAAGTAAGTCAAAATGTATACATAGAGGTCGTTTATGACTGGACTAAGTATAAATAAGCCAAAAATGATCAAATTTGACATTTTTCGATAGAAAAAACAATTTTTGAAAATTTCCGACTTTTCAACATGATAGTCATGACTATACAAGTCATTGAAACTTTGATCCAAGTAAGTCAAAATGTGTACATAGAGGTCCCTTATGACTGGACTAAGTATAAATAAGCCAAAAATGATCAAATTTGACATTTTTCGATAGAAAAAAACATTTTTTGAAAATTTCCGATTTTACAACTAGAATGTCATGACTATACAAATCATTGAAATTTTGATCCAAGTAATTCAAAATGTATACATAGAGGTCGTTTATGACTGGACTAAGTATAAATAAACCAAAAATGATCAAATTTGACATTTTTCAATAGAAAAAACATTTTTTGAAAATTTTCGATTTTTCAACATGAGAGTCATGACTATACAAATCATTGAAATTTTGATCCAAGTAAGTCAAAATGTATACATAGAGGTCCTTTATGACTGGACTAAGTATAAATAAGCCAAAAATGATCAAATTTGACATTTTTCGATAGAAAAAACATTTTTTGAAAATTTTCGATTTTTCAACATGAGAGTCATGACTATACAAATCCTTGAAGTTTCCAAATCCAAAAATAATCAAATTTGACATTTTTCGATAGAAAAAACATTTTTTGAAAATTTTCGATTTTTCAACATGAGAGTCATGACTATACAAATCATTGAAATTTTGATCCAAGTAAGTCAAAATATATACATAGAGGTCCCTTATGACTGGACTAAGTATAAATAAGCCAAAAATGATCAAATTTGACATTTTCGATAGAAAAAAACATTTTTTGAAAATTTCCGATTTTACAACTAGAATGTCATGACTATACAAATCATTGAAATTTTGATCCAAGTAAGTCAAAATGTATACATAGAGGTCGTTTATGACTGGACTAAGTATAAATAAGAAAAAAATGATTAAATTTGACATTTTTCGATAGAAAAAACATTTTTTGAAAATTTTCGATTTTTCAACATGAGAGTCATGACTATACAAATCATTGAAATTTTGATCCAAGTAAGTCAAAATGTATACATAGAGGTCCTTTATGACTGGACTAAGTATAAATAAGCCAAAAATGATCAAATTTGACATTTTTCGATAGAAAAAACATTTTTTGAAAATTTTCTATTTTTCAACATGAGATTCATGACTATACAAATCCTTGAAATTTTGATCCAAGTAAGTCAAAATGTATACATAGAGGTCGTTTATGACTGGACTAAGTATAAATAAGCCAAAAATGATCAAATTTGACATTTTTCGATAGAAAAACATTTTTTGAAAATTTTCGATTTTTCAACATGAGAGTCATGACTATACAAATCATTGAAATTTTGATCCAAGTAAGTCAAAATGTATACATAGAGGACCCTTATGACTGGACTAAGTATAAATAAGCCAAAAATTATCAAATTTGACATTTTTCGATAGAAAAAACATTTTTTGAAAATTTCCGATTTTTCAACATGAGACGCATGACTATACAAATGATTGAAATTTTGATCTAAGTAAGTCAAAATGTATACATAGAGGTCCTTATTGACGGGACTAAGTATAAATAAGCCAAAAATAATCAAATTTGACATTTTTCGATAGAAAAAACATTTTTTGAAAATTTCCGATTTTTCAACATGAGACTCATGACTATACAAATCATTGAAATTTTGATCCAAGTAAGTCAAAATGTTTACATAGAGGTTCTTTATGACTGGACTAAGTTAAAATAAGTCAAAAATGATCATATTTGACATTTTCGATAGAAAACATATTTTCTGAAAATTTTCGATTTTTCAACATGAGAGTCATGACTGTACAAATCATTGAAATTTTGATCCAAGTAAGTCAAAATGTATACATAGAGGTCGTTTATGACTGGACTAAGTATAAATAAGCCAAAAATGATCAAATTTGACATTTTTCGATAGAAAAAACAATTTTTGAAAATTTCCGACTTTTCAACATGAGAGTTATGACTATACAAATCATTGAAATTTTGATCCAAGTAAGTCAAAATGTATACATAGAGATCATTTATGACTGGACTAAGTATAAATAACCCAAAAATGATCAAATTTGACATTTTTCGATAGAAAAAACTTTTTTTGAAAATTTTCGATTTTTCAACATGAGAGTCATGACTATACAAATCATTGAAATTTTGATCCAAGTAAGTCAAAATGTATACATAGAGGTTCCTTATGACTGGACTAAGTATAAATAAGCCAAAAATGATCAAATTTGACATTTTTCGATAGAAAAAACATTTTTTGAAAATTTCCGATTTTACAACTAGAATGTCATGACTATACAAATCATTGAAATTTTGATCCAAGTAAGTCAAAATGTATACATAGAGGTCGTTTATGACTGGACTAAGTACAAATAAGCCAAAAATGATCAAATTTGACATTTTTCGATAGAAAAAACAATTTTTGAAAATTTCCGACTTTTCAACATGAGAGTTATGACTATACAAATCATTGAAATTTTGATCCAAGTAAGTCAAAATGTATACATAGAGATCATTTATGACTGGACTAAGTATAAATAAGCCAAAAATGATCAAATTTGACATTTTTCGATAAAAAAAACTTTTTTTGAAAATTTTCGATTTTTCAACATGAGAGTCATGACTATACAAATCATTGAAATTTTGATCCAAGTAAGTCAAAATGTATACATAGAGGTTCCTTATGACTGGACTAAGTATAAATAAGCCAAAAATGATCAAATTTGACATTTTTCGATAGAAAAAACATTTTTTGAAAATTTCCGATTTTACAACTAGAATGTCATGACTATACAAATCATTGAAATTTTGATCCAAGTAAGTCAAAATGTATACATAGAGGTCGTTTATGACTGGACTAAGTACAAATAAGCCAAAAATGATCAAATTTGACATTTTTCGATAGAAAAAACATTTTTTGAAAATTTTCGATTTTTCAACATGAGAGTCATGACTATACAAATCATTGAAATTTTGATCCAAGTTAGTCAAAATGTAATCATAGAGGTCCTTTATGACTGGACTAAGTATAAATAAGCCAAAAATGATCAAATTTGACATTTTTCGATAGAAAAAACATGTTTTGAAAATTTTCGATTTTTCAACATGAGAGTCATGACTATACAAATCCATGAAATTTTGATCCAAGTAAGTCAAAATGTATACATATAGGTCGTTTATGACTGGACTAAGTATAAATAAGCCAAAAATGATCAAATTTGACATTTTTCGATAGAAAAAACATTTTTTGAAAATTTTCCATTTTTCAACATGAGAGTCATGACTATACAAATCATTGAAATTTTGATCCAAGTAAGAAAAAATGTATACATAGAGGTCCCTTATGACTGGACTAAGTATAAATAGGCCAAAAATGATCAAATTTGACATTTTTCGATAGAAAAAACAATTTTTGAAAATTTCCGACTTTTCAACATGAGAGTCATGACTATACAAATCATTGAAATTTTGATCCAAGTAAGTCAAAATGTATACATAGAGGTCCTTTATGACTGGACTAAGTATAAATAAGCCAAAAATGATCAAATTTGACATTTTTCGATAGAAAAAACATTTTTTGAAAATTTTCTATTTTTCAACATGAGATTCATGACTATACAAATCCTTGAAATTTTGATCCAAGTAAGTCAAAATGTATACATAGAGGTCGTTTATGACTGGACTAAGTATAAATAAGCCAAAAATGATCAAATTTGACATTTTTCGATAGAAAAACATTTTTTGAAAATTTTCGATTTTTCAACATGAGAGTCATGACTATACAAATCATTGAAATTTTGATCCAAGTAAGTCAAAATGTATACATAGAGGACCCTTATGACTGGACTAAGTATAAATAAGCCAAAAATTATCAAATTTGACATTTTTCGATAGAAAAAACATTTTTTGAAAATTTCCGATTTTTCAACATGAGACTCATGACTATACAAATGATTGAAATTTTGATCCAAGTAAGTCAAAATGTATACATAGAGGTCCTTAATGACGGGACTAAGTATAAATAAGCCAAAAATAATCAAATTTGACATTTTTCGACAGAAAAAACATTTTTTGAAAATTTCCGATTTTTCAACATGAGACTCATGACTATACAAATCATTGAAATTTTGATCCAAGTAAGTCAAAATGTATACATAGAGGTCCTTTATGACTGGACTAAGTTAAAATAAGTCAAAAATGATCAAATTTGACATTTTCGATAGAAAACATATTTTCTGAAAATTTTCGATTTTTCAACATGAGAGTCATGACTGTACAAATCATTGAAATTTTGATCCAAGTAAGTCAAAATGTATACATAGAGGTCGTTTATGACTAGACTAAGTATAAATAAGCCAAAAATGATCAAATTTGACATTTTTCGATAGAAAAAACAATTTTTGAAAATTTCCGACTTTTCAACATGAGAGTTATGACTATACAAATCATTGAAATTTTGATCCAAGTAAGTCAAAATGTATACATAGAGATCATTTATGACTGGACTAAGTATAAATAAGCCAAAAATGATCAAATTTGACATTTTTCGATAGAAAAAACATTTTTTGAAAATTTTCGATTTTTCAACATGAGAGTCATGACTATACAAGTCATTGAAATTTTGATCCAAGTAAGTCAAAATGTATACATAGAGGTTCCTTATGACTGGACTAAGTATAAATAAGCCAAAAATGATCAAATTTGACATTTTTCGATAGAAAAAACATTTTTTGAAAATTTCCGATTTTACAACTAGAATGTCATGACTATACAAATCATTGAAACTTTGATCCAAGTAAGTCAAAATGTATACATAGAGGTCGTTTATGACTGGACTAAGTACAAATAAGCCAAAAATGATCAAATTTGACATTTTTCGATAGAAAAAACATTTTTTGAAAATTTTCGATTTTTCAACATGAGAGTCATGACTATACAAATCATTGAAATTTTGATCCAAGTTAGTCAAAATGTATACATAGAGGTCCTTTATGACTGGACTAAGTATAAATAAGCCAAAAATGATCAAATTTGACATTTTTCGATAGAAAAAACATGTTTTGAAAATTTTCGATTTTTCAACATGAGAGTCATGACTATACAAATCCATGAAATTTTGATCCAAGTAAGTCAAAATGTATACATAGAGGTCGTTTATGACTGGACTAAGTATAAATAAGCCAAAAATGATGAAATTTGACATTTTTCGATAGAAAAAACATTTTTTGAAAATTTTCCATTTTTCAACATGAGAGTCATGACTATACAAATCATTGAAATTTTGATCCAAGTAAGTAAAAATGTATACATAGAGGTCCCTTATGACTGGACTAAGCATAAATAGGCCAAAAATGATCAAATTTGACATTTTTCGATAGAAAAAACAATTTTTGAAAATTTCCGACTTTTCAACATGTGAGTCATGACTATACAAATCATTGAAATTTTGATCCAAGTAAGTCAAAATGCATACATAGAGATCATTTATGACTGGACTAAGTATAAATAAGCCAAAAATGATCAAATTTGACATTTTTCGATAGAAAAAAAAATTTTTTGAAAATTTTCGATTTTTCAACATGAGAGTCATGACTATACAAATCATTGAAATTTTGATCCAAGTAAGTCAAAATGTATACATAGAGGTCCCTTATGACTGGACTAAGTATAAATAAGCCAAAAATGATCAAATTTGACATTTTTCGATAGAAAAAACATTTTTTGAAAATTTCCGATTTTACAACTAGAATGTCATGACTATACAAATCATTGAAATTTTGATCCAAGTAAGTCAAAATGTATACATAGAGGTCGTTTATGACTGGACTAAGTATAAATAAGCCAAAAATGATCAAATTTGACATTTTTCGATAGAAAAAACATTTTTTGAAAATTTCCGATTTTTCAACATGAGAGTCATGACTATACAAATCCTTGAAATTTTGATCCAAGTAAGTCAAAATGTATACATAGAGGTCGTTTATGACTGGACTAAGCATAAATAAGCCAAAAATGATCAAATTTGACATTTTTCGATAGAAAAAACATTTTTTGAAAATTTTCCATTTTTCAACATGAGAGTCATGACTATACAAATCATTGAAATTTTGATCCAAGTTAGTCAAAATGTATACATAGAGGTCCCTTATGACTGGACTAAGTATAAATAAGCCAAAAATGATCAAATTTGACATTTTTCGATAGAAAAAACAATTTTTGAAAATTTCCGACTTTTCAACATGAGAGTCATGACTATACAAATCATTGAAATTTTGATCCAAGTTAGTCAAAATGTATACATAGAGATCATTTATGACTGGACTAAGTATAAATAAGCCAAAAATGATCAAATTTGACATTTTTCGATAGAAAGAATATTTTTTGAAAATTTTCGATTTTACAACTAGAATGTCATGACTATACAAATCATTGTAATTTTGATCCAAGTAAGTCAAAATGTATACATAGAGGTCGTTTATGACTGGACTAAGTATAAATAAGCCAAAAATGATCAAATTTGACATTTTTCGATAGAAAAAACTTTTTTTGAAAATTTTCGATTTTTCAACATTAGAGTCATGACTACACAAATCCTTGAAATTTTGATCCAAGTAAGTCAAAATGTATACATAGAGGTCGTTTATGACTGGACTAAGTATAAATTAGCCAAAAATGATCAAATTTGACATTTTTCGATAGAAAAAACATTTTTTGAAAATTTTCGATTGTTCAACATGAGAGTCATGACTATACAAATCATTGAAATTTTGTTCCAAGTAAGTCAAAATGTATACATAGAGGTCCTTTATGACTGGACTAAGTATAAATAAGCCAAAAATGATCAAATTTGACATTTTTCGATAGAAAAAACATTTTTTGAAAATTTCCGATTTTACAACTAGAATGTCATGACTATACAAATCATTGAAATTTAGATCCAAGTAAGTCAAAATGTATACATAGAGGTCCTTTATGACTGGACTAAGTATAAATAAGCCATAAATGATCAAATTTGACATTTTTCGATAGAAAAAACATTTTTTGAAAATTTCCGATTTTACAACTAGAATGTCATGACTATACAAATCATTGAAATTTAGATCCAAGTAAGTCAAAATGTATACATAGAGGTCGTTTATGACTGGACTAAGTATAAATAAGCCAAAAATGATCAAATTTGACATTTTTCGATAGAAAAAACATTTTTTGAAAATTTCCGATTTTTCAACATGAGACTCATGACTATACAAATCATTGAAATTTTGATCCAAGTAAGTCAAAATGTATACATAGAGGTCCTTTATGACTGGACTAAGTATAAATAAGCCAAAAATGATCAAATTTGACATTTTCGATAGAAAAAACATTTTTTGAAAATTTCCGATTTTACAACTAGAATGTCATGACTATACAAATCATTGAAATTTTGATCCAAGTAAGTCAAAATGTATACATAGAGGTCGTTTATGACTGGACTAAGTATAAATAAGCCAAAAATGATCAAATTTGACATTTTTCGATAGAAAAAACATTTTTTGAAAATTTCCGATCTTACAACTAGAATGTCATGACTATACAAATCATTGAAATTTTGATCCAAGTAAGTCAAAATGTATACATAGAGGTCGTTTATGACTGGACTAAGTATAAATAAGCCAAAAATGATCAAATTTGACATTTTTCGATAGAAAAAACATTTTTTGAAAATTTCCGATTTTTCAACATGAGAGTCATGATCATACATATCCTTGAAATTTTGATCCAAGTAAGTCAAAATGTATACATAGAGGTCGTTTATGACTGGACTAAGTATAAATAAGCCAAAAATGATCAAATTTGACATTTTTCGATAGAAAAAACATTTTTTGAAAATTTTCCATTTTTCAACATGAGAGTCATGACTATACAAATCATTGAAATTTTGATCCAAGTAAGTCAAAATGTATACATAGAGGTCCCTTATGACTGGACTAAGTATAAATAAGCCAAAAATGATCAAATTTGACATTTTTCGATAGAAAAAACAATTTTTGAAAATTTCCGACTTTTCAACATGAGAGTCATGACTATACAAATCCTTGAAATTTTGATCCAAGTAAGTCAAAATGTATACATAGAGGTCGGTTATGACTGGACTAAGTATAAATAAGCCAAAAATGATCAAATTTGACATTTTTCGATAGAAAAAACATTTTTTGAAAATTTTCGATTTTTCAACATGAGAGTCATGACTATACAAATCATTGAAATTTTGATCCAAGTAAGTCAAAATGTATACATAGAGGTCCCTTATGACTGGACTAAGTATAATTAAGCCAAAAATGATCAAATTTGACATTTTTCGATAGAAAAAACATTTTTTGAAAATTTTCGATTGTTCAACATGAGAGTCATGACTATACAAATCATTGAAATTTTGATCCAAGTAAGTCAAAATGTATACATAGAGGTCCTTTATGACTGGACTAAGTATAAATAAGCCAAAAATGATCAAATTTGACATTTTTCGATAGAAAAAACATTTTTTGAAAATTTCCGATTTTTCAACATGAGACTCATGACTATACAAATCATTGAAATTTTGATCCAAGTAAGTCAAAATGTATACATAGAGGTCCTTTATGACTGGACTAAGTATAATTAAGCCAAAAATAATCAAATTTGACATTTTTCGATAGAAAAAACATTTTTTGAAAATTTCCGATTTTTCAACATGAGACTCATGACTATACAAATCATTGAAATTTTGATCCAAGTAAGTCAAAATGTATACATAGATGTCCTTTATGACTGGACTAAGTATAAATAAGTCAAAAATGATCAAATTTGACATTTTTCGATAGAAAAACATTTTTTGAAAATTTCCGATTTTACAACTAGAATGTCATGACTATACAAATCATTGAAATTTTGATCCAAGTAAGTCAAAATGTATACATAGAGGTCGTTTATGACTGGACTAAGCATAAATAAGCCAAAAATGATCAAATTTGACATTTTTCGATAGAAAAAACATTTTTTGAAAATTTTCCATTTTTCAACATGAGAGTCATGACTATACAAATCATTGAAATTTTGATCCAAGTTAGTCAAAATGTATACATAGAGGTCCCTTATGACTGGACTAAGTATAAATAAGCCAAAAATGATCAAATTTGACATTTTTCGATAGAAAAAACAATTTTTGAAAATTTCCGACTTTTCAACATGAGAGTCATGACTATACAAATCATTGAAATTTTGATCCAAGTTAGTCAAAATGTATACATAGAGATCATTTATGACTGGACTAAGTATAAATAAGCCAAAAATGATCAAATTTGACATTTTTCGATAGAAAGAATATTTTTTGAAAATTTTCGATTTTACAACTAGAATGTCATGACTATACAAATCATTGTAATTTTGATCCAAGTAAGTCAAAATGTATACATAGAGGTCGTTTATGACTGGACTAAGTATAAATAAGCCAAAAATGATCAAATTTGACATTTTTCGATAGAAAAAACTTTTTTTGAAAATTTTCGATTTTTCAACATTAGAGTCATGACTACACAAATCCTTGAAATTTTGATCCAAGTAAGTCAAAATGTATACATAGAGGTCGTTTATGACTGGACTAAGTATAAATTAGCCAAAAATGATCAAATTTGACATTTTTCGATAGAAAAAACATTTTTTGAAAATTTTCGATTGTTCAACATGAGAGTCATGACTATACAAATCATTGAAATTTTGATCCAAGTAAGTCAAAATGTATACATAGAGGTCCTTTATGACTGGACTAAGTATAAATAAGCCAAAAATGATCAAATTTGACATTTTTCGATAGAAAAAACATTTTTTGAAAATTTCCGATTTTACAACTAGAATGTCATGACTATACAAATCATTGAAATTTTGATCCAAGTAAGTCAAAATGTATACATAGAGGTCCTTTATGACTGGACTAAGTATAAATAAGCCATAAATGATCAAATTTGACATTTTTCGATAGAAAAAAACATTTTTTGAAAATTTCCGATTTTACAACTAGAATGTCATGACTATACAAATCATTGAAATTTAGATCCAAGTAAGTCAAAATGTATACATAGAGGTCGTTTATGACTGGACTAAGTATAAATAAGCCAAAAATGATCAAATTTGACATTTTTCGATAGAAAAAACATTTTTTGAAAATTTCCGATTTTTCAACATGAGACTCATGACTATACAAATCATTGAAATTTTGATCCAAGTAAGTCAAAATGTATACATAGAGGTCCTTTATGACTGGACTAAGTATAAATAAGCCAAAAATGATCAAATTTGACATTTTCGATAGAAAAAACATTTTTTGAAAATTTCCGATTTTACAACTAGAATGTCATGACTATACAAATCATTGAAATTTTGATCCAAGTAAGTCAAAATGTATACATAGAGGTCGTTTATGACTGGACTAAGTATAAATAAGCCAAAAATGATCAAATTTGACATTTTTCGATAGAAAAAACATTTTTTGAAAATTTCCGATCTTACAACTAGAATGTCATGACTATACAAATCATTGAAATTTTGATCCAAGTAAGTCAAAATGTATACATAGAGGTCGTTTATGACTGGACTAAGTATAAATAAGCCAAAAATGATCAAATTTGACATTTTTCGATAGAAAAAACATTTTTTGAAAATTTCCGATTTTTCAACATGAGAGTCATGATCATACATATCCTTGAAATTTTGATCCAAGTAAGTCAAAATGTATACATAGAGGTCGTTTATGACTGGACTAAGTATAAATAAGCCAAAAATGATCAAATTTGACATTTTTCGATAGAAAAAACATTTTTTGAAAATTTTCCATTTTTCAACATGAGAGTCATGACTATACAAATCATTGAAATTTTGATCCAAGTAAGTCAAAATGTATACATAGAGGTCCCTTATGACTGGACTAAGTATAAATAAGCCAAAAATGATCAAATTTGACATTTTTCGATAGAAAAAACAATTTTTGAAAATTTCCGACTTTTCAACATGAGAGTCATGACTATACAAATCATTGAAATTATGATCCAAGTTAGTCAAAATGTATACATAGAGATCATTTATGACTGGACTAAGTATAAATAAGCCAAAAATGATCAAATTTGACATTTTTCGATAAAAAAAACATTTTTTGAAAATTTTCGATTTTACAACTAGAATGTCATGACTATACAAATCATTGTAATTTTGATCCAAGTAAGTCAAAATGTATACATAGAGGTCGTTTATGACTGGACTAAGTAAAAATAAGCCAAAAATGATCAAATTTTACATTTTTCGATAGAAAAAACTTTTTTTGAAAATTTTCGATTTTTCAACATGAGAGTCATGACTATACAAATCCTTGAAATTTTGATCCAAGTAAGTCAAAATGTATACATAGAGGTCGGTTATGACTGGACTAAGTATAAATAAGCCAAAAATGATCAAATTTGACATTTTTCGATAGAAAAAACATTTTTTGAAAATTTTCGATTTTTCAACATGAGAGTCATGACTATACAAATCATTGAAATTTTGATCCAAGTAAGTCAAAATGTATACATAGAGGTCCCTTATGACTGGACTAAGTATAATTAAGCCAAAAATGATCAAATTTGACATTTTTCGATAGAAAAAACATTTTTTGAAAATTTTCGATTGTTCAACATGAGAGTCATGACTATACAAATCATTGAAATTTTGATCCAAGTAAGTCAAAATGTATACATAGAGGTCCTTTATGACTGGACTAAGTATAAATAAGCCAAAAATGATCAAATTTGACATTTTTCGATAGAAAAAACATTTTTTGAAAATTTCCGATTTTTCAACATGAGACTCATGACTATACAAATCATTGAAATTTTGATCCAAGTAAGTCAAAATGTATACATAGAGGTCCTTTATGACTGGACTAAGTATAATTAAGCCAAAAATAATCAAATTTGACATTTTTCGATAGAAAAAACATTTTTTGAAAATTTCCGATTTTTCAACATGAGACTCATGACTATACAAATCATTGAAATTTTGATCCAAGTAAGTCAAAATGTATACATAGATGTCCTTTATGACTGGACTAAGTATAAATAAGTCAAAAATGATCAAATTTGACATTTTTCGATAGAAAAACATTTTTTGAAAATTTCCGATTTTACAACTAGAATGTCATGACTATACAAATCATTGAAATTTTGATCCAAGTAAGTCAAAATGTATACATAGAGGTCCTTTATGACTGGACTAAGTATAAATAAGCCATAAATGATCAAATTTGACATTTTTCGATAAAAAAACATTTTTTGAAAATTTCCGATTTTACAACTAGAATGTCATGACTATACAAATCATTGATATTTTGATCTAAGTAAGTCAAAATGTATACATAGAGGTCGCTTATGACTGGACCAAGTATAAATAAGCCAAAAATGATCAAATTTGACATTATTCGATAGAAAAAACATTTTTTGAAAATTTCCGATTTTACAACTAGAATGTCATGACTATACAAATCATTGAAATTTTGATCCAAGTAAGTCAAAATGTATACATAGAGGTCCTTTATGACTGGACTAAGTATAAATAAGCCATAAATGATCAAATTTGACATTTTTCGATAGAAAAAACATTTTTTGAAAATTTCCGATTTTACAACTAGAATGTCATGACTATACAAATCATCGAAATTTTGATCCAAGTAAGTCAAAATGTATACATATAGGTCCTTTATGACTGGACTAAGTATAAATAAGCCATAAATGATCAAATTTGACATTTTTCGATAGAAAAAACATTTTTTGAAAATTTCCGATTTTACAACTAGAATGTCATGACTATACAAATCATTGAAATTTTTATCCAAGTAAGTCAAAATGTATACAAAGAGGTCCTTTATGACGGGACTAAGTATAAATAAGTCAAAAATGATCAAATTTGACATTTTTCGATAGAAAAACATTTTTTGAAAATTTCCGATTTTACAACTAGAATGTCATGACTATACAAATCATTGAAATTTTGATCCAAGTAAGTCAAAATGTATACATAGAGGTCCTTTATGACTGGACTAAGTATAAATAAGCCATAAATGATCAAATTTGACATTTTTCGATAGAAAAAACATTTTTTGAAAATTTCCGATTTTACAACTAGAATGTCATGACTATACAAATTATTGAAATTTTGATCCAAGTAAGTCAAAATGTATACATTGAGGTCCTTTATGACTGGACTAAGTATAAATAAGCCATAAATGATCAAATTTGACATTTTTCGATAGAAAAAACATTTTTTGAAAATTTCCGATTGTTCAACATGAGAGTCATGACTATACAAATCATTGAAATTTTGATCCAAGTAAGTCAAAATGTATACATAGAGGTCCTTTATGACTGGACTAAGTATAAATAAGCCAAAAATGATCAAATTTGACATTTTTCGATAGAAAAAACATTTTTTGAAAATTTCCGATTTTACAACTAGAATGTCATGACTATACAAATCATTGAAATTTTTATCCAAGTAAGTCAAAACGTATACATAGAGGTCCTTTATGACGGGACTAAGTATAAATAAGTGAAAAATGATCAAATTTGACATTTTTCGATAGAAAAACATTTTTTGAAAATTTCCGATTTTACAACTAGAATGTCATGACTATACAAATCATTGAAATTTTGATCCAAGTAAGTCAAAATGTATACATAGAGGTCCTTTATGACTGGACTAAGTATAAATAAGCCATAAATGATCAAATTTGACATATTTCGATAGAAAAAACATTTTTTGAAAATTTCCGATTTTACAACTAGAATGTCATGACTATACAAATCATTGAAATTTTGATCCAAGTAAGTCAAAATGTATACATAGAGGTCGTTTATGACTGGACCAAGTATAAATAAGCCAAAAATGATCAAATTTGACATTTTTCGATAGAAAAAACATTTTTTGAAAATTTCCGATTTTACAACTAGAATGTCATGACTATACAAATCATTGAAATTTTGATCCAAGTAAGTCAAAATGTATACATATAGGTCCTTTATGACTGGACTAAGTATAAATAAGCCATAAATGATCAAATTTGACATTTTTCGATAGAAAAAACATTTTTTGAAAATTTCCGATTTTACATTTAGAATGTCATGACTATACAAATCATCGAAATTTTGATCCAAGTAAGTCAAAATGTATACATATAGGTCCTTTATGACTGGACTAAGTATAAATAAGCCATAAATGATCAAATTTGACATTTTTCGATAGAAAAAACATTTTTTGAAAATTTCCGATTTTACAACTAGAATGTCATGACTATACAAATCATTGAAATTTTTATCCAAGTAAGTCAAAATGTATACAAAGAGGTCCTTTATGACGGGACTAAGTATAAATAAGTCAAAAATGATCAAATTTGACATTTTTCGATAGAAAAACATTTTTTGAAAATTTCCGATTTTACAACTAGAATGTCATGACTATACAAATCATTGAAATTTTGATCCAAGTAAGTCAAAATGTATACATAGAGGTCCTTTATGACTGGACTAAGTATAAATAAGCCATAAATGATCAAATTTGACATTTTTCGACAGAAAAAACATTTTTTGAAAATTTCCGATTTTACAACTAGAATGTCATGACTATACAAATTATTGAAATTTTGATCCAAGTAAGTCAAAATGTATACATTGAGGTCCTTTATGACTGGACTAAGTATAAATAAGCCATAAATGATCAAATTTGACATTTTTCGATAGAAAAAACATTTTTTGAAAATTTCCGATTGTTCAACATGAGAGTCATGACTATACAAATCATTGAAATTTTGATCCAAGTAAGTCAAAATGTATACATAGAGGTCCTTTATGACTGGACTAAGTATAAATAAGCCAAAAATGATCAAATTTGACATTTTTCGATAGAAAAAACATTTTTTGAAAATTTCCGATTTTACAACTAGAATGTCATGACTATACAAATCATTGAAATTTTTATCCAAGTAAGTCAAAACGTATACATAGAGGTCCTTTATGACGGGACTAAGTATAAATAAGTGAAAAATGATCAAATTTGACATTTTTCGATAGAAAAACATTTTTTGAAAATTTCCGATTTTACAACTAGAATGTCATGACTATACAAATCATTGAAATTTTGATCCAAGTAAGTCAAAATGTATACATAGAGGTCCTTTATGACTGGACTAAGTATAAATAAGCCATAAATGATCAAATTTGACATTTTTCGATAGAAAAAACATTTTTTGAAAATTTCCGATTTTACAACTAGAATGTCATGACTATACAAATTATTGAAATTTTGATCCAAGTAAGTCAAAATGTATACATTGAGGTCCTTTATGACTGGACTAAGTATAAATAAGCCATAAATGATCAAATTTGACATTTTTCGATAGAAAAAACATTTTTTGAAAATTTCCGATTGTTCAACATGAGAGTCATGACTATACAAATCATTGAAATTTTGATCCAAGTAAGTCAAAATGTATACATAGAGGTCCTTTATGACTGGACTAAGTATAAATAAGCCAAAAATGATCAAATTTGACATTTTTCGATAGAAAAAACATTTTTTGAAAATTTCCGATTTTACAACTAGAATGTCATGACTATACAAATCATTGAAATTTTTATCCAAGTAAGTCAAAATGTATACATAGAGGTCGTTTATGACTGGACCAAGTATAAATAAGCCAAAAATGATCAAATTTGACATTTTTCGATAGAAAAAACAATTTTTGAAAATTTTCGATTTTTCAACATGAGAGTCATGACTATACAAATAATTGAAATTTTGACCCAAGTAAGTCAAAATGTATACATAGAGGTCCCTTATGATTGGACTAAGTATAAATAAGCCAAAAATGATCAAATTTGACATTATTCGATAGAAAAAACATTTTTTGAAAATTTCCGATTTTACAACTAGAATGTCATGACTATACAAATCATTGAAATTTTGATCCAAGTAAGTCAAAATGTATACATAGAGGTCGTTTATGACTGGACTAAGTATAAATAAGCCAAAAATGATCAAATTTGACATTTTTCGATAGAAAAAACATTTTTTGAAACTTTTCGATTGTTCAACATGAGAGTCATGACTATACAAATCATTGAAATTTTGATCCTAGTAAGTCAAAATGTATACATAGAGGTCCTTTATGGCTGGACTAAGTATAAATAAGCCAAAAATGATCAAATTTGACATTATTCGATAGAAAAAACATTTTTTGAAAATTTCCGATTTTTCAACATGAGACTCATGACTATACAAATCATTGAAATTTTGATCCAAGTAAGTCAAAATGTATACATAGAGGTCCTTTATGACTGGACTAAGTATAAATAAGCCAAAAATAATCAAATTTGACATTTTTCGATTGAAAAAACATTTTTTGAAAAGTTCCGATTTTTCAACATGAGACTCATGACTATACAAATCATTGAAATTTTGATTTGACATTTTTCGATAGAAAAACATTTTTTGAAAATTTCCGATTTTACAACTAGAATGTCATGACTATACAAATCATTGAAAATTTGATCCAAGTAAGTCAAAATGTATACATAGAAGTCCTTTATGACTGGACTAAGTATAAATAAGCCATAAATGATCAAATTTGACATTATTCGATAGAAAAAACATTTTTTGAAAATTTCCGATTTTACAACTAGAATGTCATGACTATACAAATCATTGAAATTTTGATCCAAGTAAGTCAAAATGTATACATAGAGGTCCTTTATGACTGGACTAAGTATAAATAAGCCATAAATGATCAAATTTGACATTTTTCGATAGAAAAAACATTTTTTGAAAATTTCCGATTTTACAACTAGAATGTCATGACTATACAAATCATTGAAATTTTGATCCAAGTAAGTCAAAATGTATACATATAGGTCCTTTATGACTGGACTAAGTATAAATAAGCCATAAATGATCAAATTTGACATTTTTCGATAGAAAAAACATTTTTTGAAAATTTCCGATTTTACAACTAGAATGTCATGACTATACAAATCATTGAAATTTTTATCCAAGTAAGTCAAAATGTATACATAGAGGTCCTTTATGACGGGACTAAGTATAAATAAGTCAAAAATGATCAAATTTGACATTTTTCGATAGAAAAACATTTTTTGAAAATTTCCGATTTTACAACTAGAATGTCATGACTATACAAATCATTGAAATTTTGATCCAAGTAAGTCAAAATGTATACATAGAGGTCCTTTATGACTGGACTAAGTATAAATAAGCCATAAATGATCAAATTTGACATTTTTCGATAGAAAAAACATTTTTTGAAAATTTCCGATTTTACAACTAGAATGTCATGACTATACAAATCATTGAAATTTTGATCCAAGTAAGTCAAAATGTATACATTGAGGTCCTTTATGACTGGACTAAGTATAAATAAGCCATAAATGATCAAATTTGACATTTTTCGATAGAAAAAACATTTTTTGAAAATTTCCGATTGTTCAACATGAGAGTCATGACTATACAAATCATTGAAATTTTGATCCAAGTAAGTCAAAATGTATACATAGAGGTCCTTTATGACTGGACTAAGTATAAATAAGCCAAAAATGATCAAATTTGACATTTTTCGATAGAAAAAACATTTTTTGAAAATTTCCGATTTTACAACTAGAATGTCATGAAAAGTTCCGATTTTTCAACATGAGACTCATGACTATACAAATCATTGAAATTTTGATCCTAGTAAGTCAAAATGTATACATAGAGGTCCTTTATGGCTGGACTAAGTATAAATAAGCCAAAAATGATCAAATTTGACATTTTTCGATAGAAAAAAACATTTTTTGAAAATTTCCGATTTTTCAACATGAGACTCATGACTATACAAATCATTGAAATTTTGATCCAAGTAAGTCAAAATGTATACATAGAGGTCCTTTATGACTGGACTAAGTATAAATAAGCCAAAAATAATCAAATTTGACATTTTTCGATTGAAAAAACATTTTTTGAAAAGTTCCGATTTTTCAACATGAGACTCATGACTATACAAATCATTGAAATTTTGATTTGACATTTTTCGATAGAAAAACATTTTTTGAAAATTTCCGATTTTACAACTAGAATGTCATGACTATACAAATCATTGAAAATTTGATCCAAGTAAGTCAAAATGTATACATAGAGGTCCTTTATGACTGGACTAAGTATAAATAAGCCATAAATGATCAAATTTGACATTTTTCGATAAAAAAACATTTTTTGAAAATTTCCGATTTTACAACTAGAATGTCATGACTATACAAATCATTGATATTTTGATCCAAGTAAGTCAAAATGTATACATAGAGGTCGTTTATGACTGGACCAAGTATAAATAAGCCAAAAATGATCAAATTTGACATTTTTCGATTGAAAAAACATTTTTTGAAAATTTTCGATTTTTCAACATGAGAGTCATGACTATACAAATCATTGAAATTTTGATCCAAGTAAGTCAAAATGTATACATCGAGGTCCCTTATGACTGGACTAAGTATAAATAAGCCAAAAATGATCAAATTTGACATTATTCGATAGAAAAAACATTTTTTGAAAATTTCCGATTTTACAACTAGAATGTCGTGACTATACAAATCATTGAAATTTTGATCCAAGTAAGTCAAAATGTATACATAGAGGTCCTTTATGACTGGACTAAGTATAAATAAGCCATAAATGATCAAATTTGACATTTTTCGATAGAAAAAACATTTTTTGAAAATTTCCGATTTTACAACTAGAATGTCATGACTATACAAATCATTGAAATTTTGATCCAAGTAAGTCAAAATGTATACATATAGGTCCTTTATGACTGGACTAAGTATAAATAAGCCATAAATGATCAAATTTGACATTTTTCGATAGAAAAAACATTTTTTGAAAATTTCCGATTTTACAACTAGAATGTCATGACTATACAAATCATTGAAATTTTTATCCAAGTAAGTCAAAATGTATACATAGAGGTCCTTTATGACGGGACTAAGTATAAATAAGTCAAAAATGATCAAATTTGACATTTTTCGATAGAAAAACATTTTTTGAAAATTTCCGATTTTACAACTAGAATGTCATGACTATACAAATCATTGAAATTTTGATCCAAGTAAGTCAAAATGTATACATAGAGGTCCTTTATGACTGGACTAAGTATAAATAAGCCATAAATGATCAAATTTGACATTTTTCGATAGAAAAAACATTTTTTGAAAATTTCCGATTTTACAACTAGAATGTCATGACTATACAAATCATTGAAATTTTGATCCAAGTAAGTCAAAATGTATACATTGAGGTCCTTTATGACTGGACTAAGTATAAATAAGCCATAAATGATCAAATTTGACATTTTTCGATAGAAAAAACATTTTTTGAAAATTTCCGATTATTCAACATGAGAGTCATGACTATACAAATCATTGAAATTTTGATCCAAGTAAGTCAAAATGTATACATAGAGGTCCTTTATGACTGGACTAAGTATAAATAAGCCAAAAATGATCAAATTTGACATTTTTCGATAGAAAAAACATTTTTTGAAAATTTCCGATTTTACAACTAGAATGTCATGACTATACAAATCATTGAAATTTTTATCCAAGCAAGTCAAAATGTATACATAGAGGTCCTTTATGACGGGACTAAGTATAAATAAGTCAAAAATGATCAAATTTGACATTTTTCGATAGAAAAACATTTTTTGAAAATTTCCGATTTTACAACTAGAATGTCATGACTATACAAATCATTGAAATTTTGATCCAAGTAAGTCAAAATGTATACATAGAGGTCCTTTATGACTGGACTAAGTATAAATAAGCCATAAATGATCAAATTTGACATTTTTCGATAGAAAAAACATTTTTTGAAAATTTCCGATTTTACAACTAGAATGTCATGACTATACAAATCATTGAAATTTTGATCCAAGTAAGTCAAAATGTATACATAGAGGTCGTTTATGACTGGACCAAGTATAAATAAGCCAAAAATGATCAAATTTGACATTTTTCGATAGAAAAAACATTTTTTGAAAATTTTCGATTTTTCAACATGAGAGTCATGACTATACAAATAATTGAAATTTTGATCCAAGTAAGTCAAAATGTATACATAGAGGTCCCTTATGACTGGACTAAGTATAAATAAGCCAAAAATGATCAAATTTGACATTATTCGATAGAAAAAACATTTTTTGAAAATTTGTGATTTTACAACTAGAATGTCATGACTATACAAATCATTGAAATTTTGATCCAAGTAAGTCAAAATGTATACATAGAGGTCGTTTATGACTGGACTAAGTATAAATAAGCCATAAATGATCAAATTTGACATTTTTCGATAGAAAAAAACATTTTTTGAAAATTTCCGATTTTACAACTAGAATGTCATGACTATACAAATCATTGAAATTTTGATCCAAGTAAGTCAAAATGTATACATAGAGGTCCTTTATGACTGGACTAAGTATAAATAAGCCAAAAATGATCAAATTTGACATTTTTCGATAGAAAAAACATTTTTTGAAAATTTCCGATTTTTCAACATGAGACTCATGACTATACAAATCATTGAAATTTTGATCCAAGTAAGTCAAAATGTATACAAAGAGGTCCTTTATGACTGGACTAAGTATAAATAAGCCAAAAATAATCAAATTTGACATTTTTCGATAGAAAAAACATTTTTTGAAAATTTCCGATTTTTCAACATGAGACTCATGACTATACAAATCATTGAAATTTTGATTTGACATTTTTCGATAGAAAAACATTTTTTGAAAATTTCCGATTTTACAACTAGAATGTCATGACTATACAAATCATTGAAATTTTGATCCAAGTAAGTCAAAATGTATACATAGAGGTCCTTTATGACTGGACTAAGTATAAATAAGCCATAAATGATCAAATTTGACATTTTTCGATAAAAAAACATTTTTTGAAAATTTCCGATTTTACAACTAGAATGTCATGACTATACAAATCATTGATATTTTGATCCAAGTAAGTCAAAATGTATACATAGAGGTCGTTTATGACTGGACCAAGTATAAATAAGCCAAAAATGATCAAATTTGACATTTTTCGATTGAAAAAACATTTTTTGAAAATTTTCGATTTTTCAACATGAGAGTCATGACTATACATATCATTGAAATTTTGATCCAAGTAAGTCAAAATGTATACATAGAGGTCCCTTATGACTGGACTAAGTATAAATAAGCCAAAAATGATCAAATTTGACATTATTCGATAGAAAAAACATTTTTTGAAAATTTCCGATTTTACAACTAGAATGTCATGACTATACAAATCATTGAAATTTTGATCCAAGTAAGTCAAAATGTATACAAAGAGGTCCTTTATGACTGGACTAAGTATAAATAAGCCATAAATGATCAAATTTGACATTTTTCGATAGAAAAAAACATTTTTTGAAAATTTCCGATTTTACAACTAGAATGTCATGACTATACAAATCATTGAAATTTTGATCCAAGTAAGTCAAAATGTATACATATAGGTCCTTTATGACTGGACTAAGTATAAATAAGCCATAAATGATCAAATTTGACATTTTTCGATAGAAAAAACATTTTTTGAAAATTTCCGATTTTACAACTAGAATGTCATGACTATACAAATCATTGAAATTTTTATCCAAGTAAGTCAAAATGTATACATAGAGGTCCTTTATGACGGGACTAAGTATAAATAAGTCAAAAATGATCAAATTTGACATTTTTCGATAGAAAAACATTTTTTGAAAATTTCCGATTTTACAACTAGAATGTCATGACTATACAAATCATTGAAATTTTGATCCAAGTAAGTCAAAATGTATACATAGAGGTCCTTTATGACTGGACTAAGTATAAATAAGCCATAAATGATCAAATTTGACATTTTTCGATAGAAAAAACATTTTTTGAAAATTTCCGATTTTACATCTAGAATGTCATGACTATACAAATCATTGAAATTTTGATCCAAGTAAGTCAAAATGTATACATTGAGGTCCTTTATGACTGGACTAAGTATAAATAAGCCATAAATGATCAAATTTGACATTTTTCGATAGAAAAAACATTTTTTGAAAATTTCCGATTGTTCAACATGAGAGTCATGACTATACAAATCATTGAAATTTTGATCCAAGTAAGTCAAAATGTATACATAGAGGTCCTTTATGACTGGACTAAGTATAAATAAGCCAAAAATGATCAAATTTGACATTTTTCGATAGAAAAAACATTTTTTGAAAATTTCCGATTTTACAACTAGAATGTCATGACTATACAAATCATTGAAATTTTTATCCAAGTAAGTCAAAATGTATACATAGAGGTCCTTTATGACGGGACTAAGTATAAATAAGTCAAAAATGATCAAATTTGACATTTTTCGATAGAAAAACATTTTTTGAAAATTTCCGATTTTACAACTAGTATGTCATGACTATACAAATTATTGAAATTTTGATCCAAGTAAGTCAAAATGTATACATAGAGGTCCTTTATGACTGGACTAAGTATAAATAAGCCATAAATGATCAAATTTGACATTTTTCGATAGAAAAAACATTTTTTGAAAATTTCCGATTTTACAATTAGAATGTCATGACTATACAAATCATTGAAATTTTGATCCAAGTAAGTCAAAATGTATACATAGAGGTCGTTTATGACTGGATCAAGTATAAATAAGCCAAAAATGATCAAATTTGACATTTTTCGATAGAAAAAACATTTTTTGAAAATTTTCGATTTTTCAACATGAGAGTCATGACTATACAAATAATTGAAATTTTGATCCAAGTAAGTCAAAATGTATACATAGAGGTCCCTTATGACTGGACTAAGTATAAATAAGCCAAAAATGATCAAATTTGACATTTTTCGATAGAAAAAACATTTTTTGAAAATTTTCGATTTTTCAACATGAGAGTCATGACTATACAAATCATTGAAATTTTGATCCAAGTAAGTGAAAATGTATACATAGAGGTCCTTTATGCCTGGACTAAGTATAAATAAGCCAAAAATGATCAAATTTGACATTTTTCGATAGAAAAAACATTTTTTGAAAATTTTCGATTTTTCAACATGAGAGTCATGACCATACAAATCCTTGAAATTTTGATCCAAGTAAGTCAAAATGTATACATAGAGGTCCTTTATGACTGGACTAAGTATAAATAAGCCAAAAATGATCAAATTTGACATTTTTCGATAGAAAAAAAATTTTTTGAAAATTTTCGATTTTTCAACATGAGAGTCATGACTATACAAATCATTGAAATTTTGATCCAAGTAAGTCAAAATGTATACAGCAGGTCGTTTATGACTGGACTTAGTATAAATAAGCCAAAAATGATCAAATTTGACATTTTTCGATAGAAAAAACAATTTTTGAAAATTTCCGACTTTTCAACATGTGAGTCATGACTATACAAATCATTGAAATTTTGATCCAAGTAAGTCAAAATGTATACATAGAGATCTTTTATGACTGGACTAAGTATAAATAAGCCAAAAATGATCAAATTGACATTTTTCGATAGAAAAAACATTTTTTGAAAATTTTCGATTTTTCAACATGAGAGTCATGACCATACAAATCCTTGAAATTTTGATCCAAGTAAGTCAAGATGTATACATAGAGGTCCTTTATGACTGGACTAAGTATAAATGAGCCAAAAATGATCAAATTTGACATTTTTCGATAGAAAAAACATTTTTTGAAAATTTTCGATTTTTCAACATGAGACTCATGACTATACAAATCATTGAAATTTTGATCCAAGTAAGTCAAAATGTATACATAGAGGTCGTTTATGACTGGACTAAGTATAAATAAGCCAAAAATGATCAAATTTGACATTTTTCGATGGAAAAAACATTTTTTGAAAATTTCCGATTTTACAACTAGAATGTCATGACTATACAAATCTTTGAAATTTTGCTCCAAGTAAGTCAAAATGTATACATAGAGGTCCTTCATGACTGGACTTAGTATAAATAAGCCAAAAATGTTCAAATTTGACATTTTTCGATAGAAAAAACATTTATTGAAAATTTTCGATTTTTCAACATGAGACTCATGACTATACAAATCATTGAAATTTTGATCCAAGTAAGTCAAAATGTATACATAGAGGTCCTTTATGACTGGACTAAGTATAAATAAGCCAAAAATGATCAAATTTGACATTTTTCGATAGAAAAAACATTTTTTGAAAATGTCCGATTTTTCAACATGAGACTCATGACTATACAAATCATTGAAATTTTGATCCAAGTAAGTCAAAATGTATACATAGAGGTCGTTTACGACTGGACTAAGTATAAATAAGCCAAAAATGATCAAATTTGACATTTTTCGATAGAAAAAAAATTTTTTGAAAATTTTCGATTTTTCAACATGAGACTCATGACTTTACAAATCATTGAAATTTTCATCCAAGTAAGTCAAAATGTATACATAGAGGTCCTTCATGACTGGACTTAGTATAAATAAGCCAAAAATGTTCAAATTTGACATTTTTCGATAGAAAAAACATTTATTGAAAATTTCCGATTTTACAACTAGAATGTCATGACTGTACAAATCATTAAAATTTTGATCCAAGTAAGTCAAAATGTATACATAGAGGTCCTTTATGACTGGACTAAGTATAAATAAGCCAAAAATGATCAAATTTGACATTTTTCGATGGAAAAAACATTTTTTGAAAATTTCCGATTTTACAACTAGAATGTCATGACTATACAAATCATTGAAATTTTGATCCAAGTAAGTCAAGATGTATACATAGAGGTCCTTTATGACTGGACTAAGTATAAATAAGCCAAAAATGATCAAATTTGACATTTTTCGATAGAAAAAACATTTTTTGAAAATGTCCGATTTTTCAACATGAGACTCATGACTATACAAATCATTGAAATTTTGATCCAAGTAAGTCAAAATGTAAACATAGAGGTAATTAATGACTGGACTAAGTATAAATAAGCCAAAAATGATCAAATTGGACATTTTTCGATAGAAAAAACATTTTTTGAAAATTTTCGATTTTTCAACATGTGAGTCATGACTATACAAATCATTGAAATTTTGATCCAAGTTAGTCCAAATGTATACATAGAGGTCGTTTATGACTGGACTAAGTATAAATAAGCAAAAAATGATCAAATTTGACATTTTTCGATAGAAAAAACATTTTTTGAAAATTTCCGATTTTACAACTAGAATGTCATGACTATACAAATCATTGAAATTTTGATCCAAGTAAGTCAAAATGTATACATAGAGGTCCTTTATGACCGGACTAAGTATAAATAAGCCAAAAATGATCAAATTTGACATTTTTCGATAGAAAAAACATTTTTTGAAAATTTCCGATTTTTCAACATGAGAGTCATGACTATACAAATCAATAAAATTTTGATCCAAGTAAGTCAAAATGTATACATAGAGGTCCTTTATGACTGGGCTAAGTATAAATAAGCCAAAAATGATCAAATTTGACATTTTTCGATAGAAAAAACATTTTTTGAAAGTTTTCGATTTTTCAACATGAGAGTCAGGACTATACAAAACATTGGAATTTTGATCCAAGTAAGTCAAAATGTATACATAGAGGTCGTTTACGACTGGACTAAGTATAAATAAGCCAAAAATGATCAAATTTGACATTTTTCGATAGAAAAAAAATTTTTTGAAAATTTTCGATTTTTCAACATGAGACTCATGACTTTACAAATCATTGAAATTTTCATCCAAGTAAGTCAAAATGTATACATAGAGGTCCTTCATGACTGGACTTAGTATAAATAAGCCAAAAATGTTCAAATTTGACATTTTTCGATAGAAAAAACATTTATTGAAAATTTCCGATTTTACCACTAGAATGTCATGACTGTACAAATCATTAAAATTTTGATCCAAGTAAGTCAAAATGTATACATAGAGGTCCTTTATGACTGGACTAAGTATAAATAAGCCAAAAATGATCAAATTTGACATTTTTCGATGGAAAAAAACATTTTTTGAAAATTTCCGATTTTACAACTAGAATGTCATGACTATACAAATCATTGAAATTTTGATCCAAGTAAGTCAAGATGTATACATAGAGGTCCTTTATGACTGGACTAAGTATAAATAAGCCAAAAATGATCAAATTTGACATTTTTCGATAGAAAAAACATTTTTTGAAAATTTTCGATTTTTCAACATGAGACTCATGACTATACAAATCATTGAAATTTTGATCCAAGTAAGTCAAAATGTATACATAGAGGTCCTTTATGACTGGACTAAGTATAAATAAGCCAAAAATGATCAAATTTGACATTTTTCGATAGAAAAAACATTTTTTGAAAATGTCCGATTTTTCAACATGAGACTCATGACTATACAAATCATTGAAATTTTGATCCAAGTAAGTCAAAATGTATACATAGAGGTAATTAATGACTGGACTAAGTATAAATAAGCCAAAAATGATCAAATTTGACATTTTTCGATAGAAAAAACATTTTTTGAAAATTTCCGATTTTACAACTAGAATGTCATGACTATACAAATCATTGAAATTTTGATCCAAGTAAGTCAAAATGTATACATATATATAGAGGTCGTTTTTTTTTTTTTTTTTTTTTTTTTTTTTATACTGTGTTAACATCATGGTCATTACACAGTGTAAAATATAAACTTAGAATCTATTTATTTACATGATTTGGTATGTATTTGAAATTGTCTATTATTGGCTATAATTATAGGTAAGTCCAGATATTACTTTTTACTTTTATATTTTGTTAATAAGATTTGATTTTTTTAAGAATTTGTGTAGCAGTTTGATGTTGTGTTGGCTGTCTCCAAGGAGCTGTTGAAGATGATTTGGAAGATTTACTTCATTTCTTATTTGTTGATATTTAGTGCAATCTAGAAGAATATGTTTCACCGTTAGCTGTGTATGACATTTTTCGCAGTTAGGTGGAGCTTCTTTTTTCATTAAAAATGAATGAGTTAGTAGTGTGTGACCGGTTCTAAGTCGTGCCAGAATTATTTCAAATTTACGATCATTTTGATTAGCAGTTTCCCAAGGTGTTATCTCGTTTTTTATTGCGCGCAGTTTATTTTGATTGTTATCAATGTTTCGCCATTTATTTGTTAAGTGTGTGTTTATCTTTTTATCGATGTGTATTCTTAGGTCTTGGCTAGAGATATTTAGAATTAGGTTGGTACTGTTATGGGCTTTTATCGCAAGACGGTCAGCCATATCGTTTCCATATATACCCATATGACTGGGTACCCATAAAAATGATATATTGTGTTTGCTGTTAATGTGATGAGATTGAATTTGTTTAATCAGGGCATTTTTGGATGTTTTATTATTTATTGCTTTTAGAACACTTAATGAATCACTAATTATTAAAAAATTTGTTAGTTTATTTGCATTATCAGTTAAAGTTAAGGCCTTTAGAATAGCAGTAGCTTCAGCAGTAAATATTGAGGCTAATTGGTTAAGTTTAAACATTTTATTATTTTTGTCATATGTAATCGCGCAGGCGGTAGAAGTGTCATTTTTAGAACCGTCCGTATATATTTTTTTATAGTTGCAATATTTGGTTTCACAAACTTCTGAGAACAATTTTTTAAATTCACATTCACTGATTTCACTTTTGTTATTATTTGTTAGCGAGAAGTCGATTTCAAATTTTATTTTATTCCAGGGAGGGAGTTGTTGAATTTGGGGATATGTAGATATGTGTTTGAATATCTTATTTTGTATGTTGTTGATGTTAAGGACTTCTTTGATTGATAAGGATAATGGTTTGGGAATGCTTTTAAGTCTTTCAAAATGAGTATTGTATTGGGGGCTATTTAATATATTAAGAAGATCAGGATTTTGATTTTGATATATATTGGCACAGTATTTAAGGAGTAATTGGTGTCGTCGGTTTTCTAATAGTAGAATGCAAAGTTCAGCATGAAGACTTGTTATTGGTGTTGTTCTGAGAGCACCAGTTATGATCCGTATGGCACTATTTTGTATGGTGTTTAATTTTGATATTGTATTTTTTTTTGCTGTCATATATATAATACTTCCGTAATCGAGTTTGCTGAGTATTAGGGATTTGTACACTTTTAGGAGCGTTGCTCGGTCTGAACCCATGTTTTTGTTGGCCAGAACTTTAATAATATTTAGAGATTTAATGCATCTGTCTTTTAAGTCTGAAATGTGCATTTTCCATGTAATCTTTTCATCAAATATCATTCCTAAAAATTTGTGCTGGTTGACATGCTGAATTGTGTGATTGTTTATTTTTAAGTTGATTGGTTTTTTTTTTTGTCTGTAAAATGTCATGCATTTTGTTTTGGGGATAGATATTTCCAGCGAATTAGTTTCTGTCCAATTTTTTATTTTATTGATAGTTTTCTGGAGATATTTTTGAGCGTATTGTGGGTTAGAGGTAGATAAATATATGAGGATATCGTCAGCATAGAGAAGTATTTTAATTGGGCGACATATATTACTTGTTATATCGTTTATTGCGATATTGAATAGTGTCGCAGATAGAACAGATCCTTGTGGTACGCCTCTTATTTGGCGATGGCTTGATGAAAGTGTGTTTTGTATTTTTACTTTGAATGTTCTTTCAGATAAGAAGTTTTGTATAAACATTGGGAGGTTGCCTTTCAGATTCCATTTGTATAAGCAATCTAGGATTTTTTTTTTGGGAATTGAGTCGAAGGCTCTATTAATATCAAAATAGATAGCATATAGATTTTCGTTCGTTGCTAGAGCATTTTTGATGTCAGTGTCAAATATATTTAAACAATCCTGCGTTGATCTATTTTTTCTGAATCCGTATTGTTGTTTGTTTAATAAATTTTGGGTTGCTAGTATCCATTGTAATCTCTTAAATACTAGTCGCTCTAAAATTTTTGAGAAGTGGTTTGTTATTGAAATTGGTCTATAGCTATTTGGGTTTAGCTTTTCTCTGCCCTGCTTGTGGATAGGGACGATTAGGACTTCCTTCCAGGACTTTGGGATACTATGTGTTTCCCAAATTTTGTTTAGGAGAGAGAATAGTGTGGTCTTAGCTGTAGTATGAAGATTTTGTATCATTTGAATGGTGATACCGTCCAATCCAGGGCAGGAGCTTTCAACCTCTTTTAGGGCTATTTCAAATTCGTTGTGAGTAAAAGGGGCATTGTAATCAAATTCATCTACACTGTTTGGGGAAAATGATATTGTATCTTCTTCTTCTTCTTCATTGTTATCTTGATTGTTTGATAAGTTAGCTATATGTGATGCAAATGTGTCTGCAATTTTTTGGCTATCAGTAGTTAATCCATTAGCTGTTTCTATTGCATTTATTGGTTCAAATTGTTTTCTTTGAGTTGTTATTCTTTTTATATTGGCCCATATTTCAGTTTCAGGTGTGGATGTATTTATGGCTTGTATGAATTGATTCCAACTGTTTCTTTTTTCTTTGAGAATTTCTCTCCTCGTTTTAGATCTTATTTTTTTGTATTCAATAAATATTTCAATATTTTTAGAGCGATAGTATTTCCTTTGGAGTTTTCTTTGTTGTTTTATTAGGTCAGCTATTTCTTTGGTCCACCATGGAACTCGTTTTTGCTTATAGTTTATGAATTTTTTTGGAATGGTTTTATCTATTGCATATTGGATTATTGTATAGAGATGTTCCAGGGTTTTATCTATAGAAAGATCTTTCTGTATGTTTGTTTTTGTAATTGAGTTGAAAAGTTCCCAGTTTGCTATTTTAAAGTTGTATTTTTCGAATGTGTATTCTGATGAATTTCCTGAACGGTTTTTCTGACTAATGATTATTGGAAAGTGGTCACTCGATAGTGTTGTATCATGAGTGTTCCATTCAAGTTTAGGGGCAAGATTGTTTGTTGCAAGTGTTATGTCGATTGCGGAGTAATTGCCAGTCGAGAATGATAAGTGTGTTGGTCTTCCAGAATTTATTATATTTATTTCGTTGTTACTGGTCAATAGCTTTTCAATTTGATGTCCTCTACAGTTCGTATGTGTAGAGCCCCAAATTTTACTGTGTGTGTTTAAATCACCAAGTAATATAAAAGGCTTTGTTAATTGTGACATTACATTTTCAATATCTTCGGAATTAAATTTCTTGTTGGGTGGAATATACATATTGCAGATGCATATTTTTTCGTTTTTGTTCAAATATGTCTCAGTCGCAATCACTTGTAATTGTGTCGTTATGTTTACTTTTTTTGAAAATATGTTTTTGTGTATGAACGTAATAACTCCACCGGAGGCTTGTAGACCGTCTATGTGATCATATCTGAATTGTGTGTAATTATTTATGTTTGCTACTTGATTGTGTTTTAAGTGAGATTCTTGGAGGCATATTATTGCTGGTTGATATTGGGATATTAATATTTTTATCTCTGGCAGTTTATTGAAAAAGCCATTTACATTCCATTGTATTATAGTATTCATTTTTATTGAAACTGTTTTGTTTAATGAGGAGTAATGCAGTCTTCGTCAGATGTTAAAAGGTTTCTGTCCGAGTCAGTCGAATTGTCGTTAATTTTTAGTAGTCTGTTTTTTAATTTTGTCATCGCCATTTTTACAGATCGATTTTTCGGTGTAAATGTGTACAGTGTGTCGATTAAGTTTATTATATGCTCTGGGTTTGTATTGTACTTTTTTACAATTGAGGCTATTTTTTGTTTGGTGTGGGTGTCTGTGATAAAATTTTTAAAAGTTTCATAGTCCAAAATGTATTTGCTGGGTTCGTTCAGCATTGGTTGCTTAAACATTTCTATGTTTTCCAATAGTGTATGTTTTTTGTTTGTTTTTTTATAATTTGTAGCGATGTTGGATTCTGTTGATTGTGTTTCTGGGCATGTATCGGATTTTGAGGGTTGAACTGATTTCAGAGGTGATGGTGTTGTTAGTTGTAATTCTGTCTCATGTGTTGTAGATTGTTGAGATTTTGTTAATAATTTATTGTGTTGTTCGATTGATTGTTTTTTTTGGGGAATAGATATTATTTCAGGGAAAGATTTAGTATCGGTTTCTGAATCATGACTACTAGAATGTAGTCTTTTTTTGTTCATTTCATTTGAAATACTTTTTGGTGAAGTAGTGTTAGTTTGTATTTGTAAATCAGTGTTGTTGGGTGTTGTAGGTTGTTGTGTATTAATTTCTATTTGTTGTATATTAGTTGTGTCATTTGTTTGTGGTGTATTAACGTTTGAATTTTGATTATTTAAGTTTACAGGGCTGTCTTCTACGTGGGGTTTAGGTTTTTTGCATGATTCGGTTGTATGTCCGAATTTGTTGCAGTTCGCGCATCTAATCTCATCAATTGATGTGTAAATATTGTATGTTTCATTTTCATAAGATATTTCTAATGTTTGAGGGATTTCAGGATGGTCTGCACTTATGAATAGAAAACGCCTGAATGTTTGAATATGGTTTAGGTTCGGATTGTTAAATCCAGCAGAGATATTGTATATGCTTGATAGCGGTTTTATGCCTAGTGATTCCAGTTTATTTAAGATAATGTTATTCGGCATCGTAGGTAGTACCCATAGAACTAAACGATGAGATGGTGTGACGTAGCTTTTTATTGTTATAATTGTATTGTTTATTTTAATTGATTTTATATTTTCCGTTAGATGGTTCGCGTCTTGTTTGGATTTCAGATATATACATATTCGGTTTCCTGATATTCTGGAAATGTATAATATTTTGTTGGGGTTTATATGTTGGCTTAGTACGTTTATATACTCTTCTAAAGGTGTATTCTCAATTGCATTAATTACAATAGCTTGATCTTTTTTTGGATAAGTGGGGATAAAATTTTTTGATACGGTCCTGGCGTATGATATTTTATTTTGTGATGTTGTTTGTTGATTATTCATGGTGGATGTTTTTGATGTAGATTGGGTGTTTGTTTGGATATGATTAGACATTATGGAGATGAATGCAATATATATTTTTTTTACACGATATTAATATTAGATCTTTCACATATGTCTTTCTACTCACCATTGGTGAGCAGAATGTGTTAGTTGAACTCAAACTAGTATTTTAAGTATTTATTTTAGTTGTATAAAAATATGTTTTTAATAATTAATAATTTTGATTGTTATGTCACTTTGATTTATTTATTTCACAAATAGATGTTAACTCTATTAAGGTTGAAACTAGTCTCCGAGGTCGTTTATGACTGGACTAAGTATAAATAAGCCAAAAATGATCAAAATTGACATTTTTCGATAGAAAAAACATTTTTTGAAAATTTTCGATTTTTCAACATGAGACTCATGACTATACAAATCATTGAAATTTTGATCCAAGTAAGTCAAAATGTATACATAGAGGTCCTTTATGGCTGGACTAAGTATAAATAAGCCAAAAATGATCAAATTTGACATTTTTCGATAGAAAAAACATTTTTTGAAAATGTCCGATTTTTCAACATGAGACTCATGACTATACAAATCATTGAAATTTTGATCCAAGTAAGTCAAAATGTATACATAGAGGTCCTTAATGACTGGACTAAGTATAAATAAGCCAAAAATGATCAAATTTGACATTTTTCGATAGAAAAAACATTTTTTGATAATTTCCGATTTTACAACTAGAATGTCATGACTATACAAATCATTGAAATTTTGATCCAAGTAAGTCAAAATGTATACATAGAGGTCCTTAATGACTGGACTAAGTATAAATAAGCCATAAATGATCAAATTTGACATTTTTCGATAGAAAAAACATTTTTTGAAAATTTCCGATTTTACAACTAGAATGTCATGACTATACAAATCATTGAAATTTAGATCCAAGTAAGTCAAAATGTATACATAGAGGTCGCTTATGACTGGACTAAGTATAAATAAGCCAAAAATGATCAAATTTGACATTTTTCGATAGAAAAAACATTTTTTGAAAATTTCCGATTTTACAACTAGAATGTCATGACTATACAAATCATTGAAATTTTGATCCAAGTAAGTCAAAATGTATACATAGAGGTCGTTTATGACTGGACTAAGTATAAATAGGCCAAAAATGATCAAATTTGACATTTTTCGATAGAAAAAACATTTTTTGAAAATTTTCGATTTTTCAACATGAGAGTCATGACTATACAAATCATTGAAATTTTGATCCAAGTAAGTGAAAATGTATACATAGAGGTCCTTTATGACTGGACTAAGTATAAATAAGCCAAAAATGATCAAATTTGACATTTTTCGATAGAAAAAACATTTTTTGAAAATTTTCGATTTTTCAACATGAGAGTCATGACCATACAAATCCTTGAAATTTTGATCCAAGTAAGTCAAAATGTATACATAGAGGTCCTTTATGACTGGACTAAGTATAAATAAGCCAAAAATGATCAAATTTGACATTTTTCGATAGAAAAAAAATTTTTTGAAAATTTTCGATTTTTCAACATGAGAGTCATGACTATACAAATCATTGAAATTTTGATCCAAGTAAGTCAAAATGTATACAGCAGGTCGTTTATGACTGGACTTAGTATAAATAAGCCAAAAATGATCAAATTTGACATTTTTCGATAGAAAAAACAATTTTTGAAAATTTCCGACTTTTCAACATGTGAGTCATGACTATACAAATCATTGAAATTTTGATCCAAGTAATTCAAAATGTATACATAGAGATCTTTTATGACTGGACTAAGTATAAATAAGCCAAAAATGATCAAATTGACATTTTTCGATAGAAAAAACATTTTTTGAAAATTTTCGATTTTTCAACATGAGAGTCATGACCATACAAATCCTTGAAATTTTGATCCAAGTAAGTCAAAATGTATACAAAGAGGTCCTTTATGACTGGACTAAGTATAAATAAGCCAAAAATGATCAAATTTGACATTTTTCGATAGAAAAAAAATTTTTTGAAAATTTTCGATTTTTCAACATGAGAGTCATGACTATACAAATCATTGAAATTTTGATCCAAGTAAGTCAAAATGTATACAGCAGGTCGTTTATGACTGGACTTAGTATAAATAAGCCAAAAATGATCAAATTTGACATTTTTCGATAGAAAAAACAATTTTTGAAAATTTCCGACTTTTCAACATGTGAGTCATGACTATACAAATCATTGAAATTTTGATCCAAGTAAGTCAAAATGTATACATAGAGATCTTTTATGACTGGAATAAGTATAAATAAGCCAAAAATGATCAATTTTGACATTTTTCGATAGAAAAAACATTTTTTGAAAATTTTCGATTTTTCAACATGAGAGTCATGACTATACAAATCATTGAAATTTTGATCCAAGTAAGTCAAAATGTATACATAGAGGTCCCTTATGACTGGACTAAGTATAAATAAGCCAAAAATGATCAAATTTGACATTTTTCGATAGAAAAAACATTTTTTGAAAATTTCCGATTTTTCAACATGAGACTCATGACTATACAAATCATTGAAATTTTGATCCAAGTAAGTCAAAATGTATACATAGAGGTCGTTTATGACTGGACTAAGTATAAATAAGCCAAAAATGATCAAATTGACATTTTTCGATAGAAAAAACATTTTTTGAAAATTTTCGATTTTTCAACATGAGAGTCATGGCTATACAAATCATTGAAATTTTGATCCAAGTAAGTCAAAATGTATACATAGAGGTCCTTTATGACTGGACTAAGTATAAATAAGCCAAAAATGATCAAATTTGACATTTTTCGATAGAAAAAACATTTTTTGAAAATTTTCGATTTTTCAACAAGAGAGTCATGACTATACAAATCCTTGAAATTTTGATCCAAGTAAGTCAAAATGTATACATAGAGGTCGTTTATGACTGGACTAAGTATAAATAAGCCAAAAATGATCAAATTTGACATTTTTCGATAGAAAAAAAATTTTTTGAAAATTTTCCATTTTTCAACATGAGAGTCATGACTATACAAATCATTGAAATTTTGATCCAAGTAAGTCAAAATGTATACATAGAGGTCCCTTATGACTGGACTAAGTACAAATAAGCCAAAAATGATCAAATTTGACATTTTTCGATAGAAAAAACATTTTTTGAAAATTTTCGATTGTTCAAGATGAGAGTCATGACTATACAAATCATTGAAATTTTGATCCAAGTAAGTCAAAATGTATACATAGAGGTCCTTTATGACTGGACTAAGTATAAATAAGCCAAAAATGATCAAATTTGACATTTTTCGATAGAAAAAACATTTTTTGAAAATTTCCGATTTTTCAACATGAGACTCATGACTATACAAATCTTTGAAATTTTGATCCAAGTAAGTCAAAATGTATACATAGAGGTCCTTTATGACTGGACTAAGTATAAATAAGCCAAAAATGATAAAATTTGACATTTTTCGATAGAAAAACATTTTTTGAAAATTTCCGATTTTACAACTAGAATGTCATGACTATACAAATCATTGAAATTTTGGTCCAAGTAAGTCAAAATGTATACATAGAGGTCCTTTATGACTGGACTAAGTATAAATAAGCCATAAATGATCAAATTTGACATTTTTCGATAGAAAAAACATTTTTTGAAAATTTCCGATTTTTCAACATGAGACTCATGACTATACAAATCATTGAAATTTTGATCCAAGTAAGTCAAAATGTATACATAGAGGTCCTTTATGACTGGACTAAGTATAAATAAGCCAAAAATGATCAAATTTTGACATTTTTCGATAGAAAAAACATTTTTTGAAAATTTTCGATTTTTCAACATGAGAGTCATGACTATACAAATCCTTGAAATTTTGATCCAAGTAAGTCAAAATGTATACATAGAGGTCCTTTATGACTGGACTAATTATAAATAAGCCAAAAATGATCAAATTTGACATTTTTCGATAGAAAAAACATTTTTTGAAAATTTTCGATTTTTCAACATGAGAGTCATGACTATACAAATCATTGAAATTTTGATCCAAGTAAGTCAAAATGTATACATAGAGGTCCTTTATGACTGGACTAAGTATAAATAAGCCAAAAATGATCAAATTTTGACATTTTTCGATAGAAAAAACATTTTTTGAAAATTTTCGATTTTTCAACATGAGAGTCATGACTATACAAATCCTTGAAATTTTGATCCAAGTAAGTCAAAATGTATACATAGAGGTCCTTTATGACTGGACTAATTATAAATAAGCCAAAAATGATCAAATTTGACATTTTTCGATAGAAAAAACATTTTTTGAAAATTTTCGATTTATCAACATGAGAGTCATGACTATACAAATCATTGAAATTTTGATCCAAGTAAGTCAAAATGTATACATAGAGGTCGTTTATGACTGGACTAAGTATAAATAAGCCAAAAATGATCAAATTTGACATTTTTCGATAGAAAAAACATTTTTTGAAAATTTCCGACTTTTCAACATGAGAGTCATGGCTATACAAATCATTGAAATTTTGATCCAAGTAAGTCAAAATGTATACACAGAGGTCGTTTATGACTGGACTAAGTATAAATAAGCCAAAAATGATCAAATTTGACATTTTTCGATAGAAAAAACATTTTTTGAAAATTTTCGATTTTTCAACATGAGTGTCATGACTATACAAATCATTGAAATTTTGATCCAAGTAAGTCAAAATGTAAACATAGAGGTCCTTTATGACTGGACTAAGTATAAATAAGCCAAAAATGATCAAATTTGACATTTTTCGATAGAAAAAACATTTTTTGAAAATTTTCGATTTTTCAACATGAGAGTCATGACTATACAAATCATTGAAATTTTGATCCAAGTAAGTCAAAATGTATACATAGAGGTCCTTTATGACTGGACTAAGTATAAATAGGCCAAAAATGATCAAATTTGACATTTTTCGATAGAAAAAACATTTTTTGAAAATTTTCGATTTTTCAACATGAGAGTCATGACTATACAAATCATTGAAATTTTGATCCAAGTAAGTGAAAATGTATACATAGAGGTCCTTTATGACTGGACTAAGTATAAATAAGCCAAAAATGATCAAATTTGACATTTTTCGATAGAAAAAACATTTTTTGAAAATTTTCGATTTTTCAACATGAGAGTCATGACCATACAAATCCTTGAAATTTTGATCCAAGTAAGTCAAAATGTATACATAGAGGTCCTTTATGACTGGACTAAGTATAAATAAGCCAAAAATGATCAAATTTGACATTTTTCGATAGAAAAAAAATTTTTTGAAAATTTTCGATTTTTCAACATGAGAGTCATGACTATACAAATCATTGAAATTTTGATCCAAGTAAGTCAAAATGTATACAGCAGGTCGTTTATGACTGGACTTAGTATAAATAAGCCAAAAATGATCAAATTTGACATTTTTCGATAGAAAAAACAATTTTTGAAAATTTCCGACTTTTCAACATGAGAGTCATGACTATACAAATCATTGAAATTTTGATCCAAGTAAGTCAAAATGTATACATAGAGATCTTTTATGACTGGACTAAGTATAAATAAGCCAAAAATGATCAAATTGACATTTTTCGATAGAAAAAACATTTTTTGAAAATTTTCGATTTTTCAACATGAGAGTCATGACCATACAAATCCTTGAAATTTTGATCCAAGTAAGTCAAAATGTATACAAAGAGGTCCTTTATGACTGGACTAAGTATAAATAAGCCAAAAATGATCAAATTTGACATTTTTCGATAGAAAAAAAATTTTTTGAAAATTTTCGATTTTTCAACATGAGAGTCATGACTATACAAATCATTGAAATTTTGATCCAAGTAAGTCAAAATGTATACAGCAGGTCGTTTATGACTGGACTTAGTATAAATAAGCCAAAAATGATCAAATTTGACATTTTTCGATAGAAAAAACAATTTTTGAAAATTTCCGACTTTTCAACATGTGAGTCATGACTATACAAATCATTGAAATTTTGATCCAAGTAAGTCAAAATGTATACATAGAGATCTTTTATGACTGGAATAAGTATAAATAAGCCAAAAATGATCAAATTTGACATTTTTCGATAGAAAAAACATTTTTTGAAAATTTTCGATTTTTCAACATGAGAGTCATGACTATACAAATCATTGAAATTTTGATCCAAGTAAGTCAAAATGTATACATAGAGGTCCCTTATGACTGGACTAAGTATAAATAAGCCAAAAATGATCAAATTTGACATTTTTCGATAGAAAAAACATTTTTTGAAAATTTCCGATTTTACAACTAGAATGTCATGACTATACAAATCATTCAAATTTTGATCCAAGTAAGTCAAAATGTATACATAGAGGTCGTTTATGACTGGACTAAGTATAAATAAGCCAAAAATGATCAAATTGACATTTTTCGATAGAAAAAACATTTTTTGAAAATTTTCGATTTTTCAACATGAGAGTCATGGCTATACAAATCATTGAAATTTTGATCCAAGTAAGTCAAAATGTATACATAGAGGTCCTTTATGACTGGACTAAGTATAAATAAGCCAAAAATGATCAAATTTGACATTTTTCGATAGAAAAAACATTTTTTGAAAATTTTCGATTTTTCAACAAGAGAGTCATGACTATACAAATCCTTGAAATTTTGATCCAAGTAAGTCAAAATGTATACATAGAGGTCGTTTATGACTGGACTAAGTATAAATAAGCCAAAAATGATCAAATTTGACATTTTTCGATAGAAAAAAAATTTTTTGAAAATTTTCCATTTTTCAACATGAGAGTCATGACTATACAAATCATTGAAATTTTGATCCAAGTAAGTCAAAATGTATACATAGAGGTCCCTTATGACTGGACTAAGTACAAATAAGCCAAAAATGATCAAATTTGACATTTTTCGATAGAAAAAACATTTTTTGAAAATTTTCGATTGTTCAACATGAGAGTCATGACTATACAAATCATTGAAATTTTGATCCAAGTAAGTCAAAATGTATACATAGAGGTCCTTTATGACTGGACTAAGTATAAATAAGCCAAAAATGATCAAATTTGACATTTTTCGATAGAAAAAACATTTTTTAAAAATTGCCGATTTTTCAACATGAGACTCATGACTATACAAATCATTGAAATTTTGATCCAAGTAAGTCAAAATGTATACATAGAGGTCCTTTATGACTGGACTAAGTATAAATAAGCCAAAAATAATCAAATTTGACATTTTTCGATAGAAAAAACATTTTTTGAAAATTTCCGATTTTTCAACATGAGACTCATGACTATACAAATCATTGAAATTTTGATCCAAGTAAGTCAAAATGTATACATAGAGGTCCTTTATGACTGGACTAAGTATAAATAAGCCAAAAATGATAAAATTTGACATTTTTCGATAGAAAAACATTTTTTGAAAATTTCCGATTTTACAACTAGAATGTCATGACTATACAAATCATTGAAATTTTGGTCCAAGTAAGTCAAAATGTATACATAGAGGTCCTTTATGACTGGACTAAGTATAAATAAGCCATAAATGATCAAATTTGACATTTTTCGATAGAAAAAAACATTTTTTGAAAATTTTCGATTGTTCAACATGAGAGTCATGACTATACAAATCATTGAAATTTTGATCCAAGTAAGTCAAAATGTATACATAGAGGTCCTTTATGACTGGACTAAGTATAAATAAGCCAAAAATGATCAAATTTTGACATTTTTCGATAGAAAAAACATTTTTTGAAAATTTTCGATTTTTCAACATGAGAGTCATGACTATACAAATCCTTGAAATTTTGATCCAAGTAAGTCAAAATGTATACATAGAGGTCCTTTATGACTGGACTAATTATAAATAAGCCAAAAATGATCAAATTTGACATTTTTCGATAGAAAAAACATTTTTTGAAAATTTTCGATTTTTCAACATGAGAGTCATGACTATACAAATCATTGAAATTTTGATCCAAGTAAGTCAAAATGTATACATAGAGGTCCTTTATGACTGGACTAAGTATAAATAAGCCAAAAATGATCAAATTTTGACATTTTTCGATTGAAAAAACATTTTTTGAAAATTTTCGATTTTTCAACATGAGAGTCATGACTATACAAATCCTTGAAATTTTGATCCAAGTAAGTCAAAATGTATACATAGAGGTCCTTTATGACTGGACTAATTATAAATAAGCCAAAAATGATCAAATTTGACATTTTTCGATAGAAAAAACATTTTTTGAAAATTTTCGATTTATCAACATGAGAGTCATGACTATACAAATCATTGAAATTTTGATCCAAGTAAGTCAAAATGTATACATAGAGGTCGTTTATGACTGGACTAAGTATAAATAAGCCAAAAATGATCAAATTTGACATTTTTCGATAGAAAAAACATTTTTTGAAAATTTCCGACTTTTCAACATGAGAGTCATGGCTATACAAATCATTGAAATTTTGATCCAAGTAAGTCAAAATGTATACATAGAGGTCGTTTATGACTGGACTAAGTATAAATAAGCCAAAAATGATCAAATTTGACATTTTTCGATAGAAAAAACATTTTTTGAAAATTTTCGATTTTTCAACATGAGTGTCATGACTATACAAATCATTGAAATTTTGATCCAAGTAAGTCAAAATGTAAACATAGAGGTCCTTTATGACTGGACTAAGTATAAATAAGCCAAAAATGATCAAATTTGACATTTTTCGATAGAAAAAACATTTTTTGAAAATTTTCGATTTTTCAACATGAGAGTCATGACTATACAAATCATTGAAATTTTGATCCAAGTAAGTCAAAATGTATACAAAGAGGTCCTTTATGACTGGACTAAGTATAAATAAGCCAAAAATGATCAAATTTGACATTTTTCGATAGAAGAAACATTTTTTGAAAATTTCCGATTTTTCAACATGAGACTCATGACTATACAAATCATTAAAATTTTGATCCAAGTAAGTCAAAATGTATACAAAGAGGTCCTTTATGACTGGACTAAGTATAAATAAGCCAAAAATGATCAAATTTGACATTTTTCGATAGAAAAAACATTTTTTGAAAATTTCCGATTTTACAACTAGAATGTCATGACTATACAAATCATTGAAATTTCGATCCAAGTAAGTCAAAATGTATACATAGAGGTCGTTTATGACTGGACTAAGTATAAATAAGCCAAAAATGATCAAATTTGACATGTTTCGATAGAAAAAACATTTTTTGAAAATTTTCGATTTTACAACTAGAATGTCATGACTATACAAATCATTGAAATTTTGATCCAAGTAAGTCAAAATGTATACGTAGAGGTCGTTAATGACTGGACTAAGTATAAATAAGCCAAAAATGATCAAATTTGACATTTTTCGATAGAAAAATCATTTTTGGAAAATTTTCGATTTTTCCACATGAGAGTCATGTCTATACAAATCATTGAAATTTTGATCCAAGTAAGTCAAAATGTATACATAGAGGTCCTTTATGACTGGACTAGTATAAATAAGCCAAAAATGATCAAATTTGACATTTTTCGATAGAAAAAACATTTTTTGAAAATTTTCGATTTTTCAACATGAGAGTCATGATTATACAAATCATTGAAATTTTAATCCAAGTAAGTCAAAATGTATACATAGAGGTCCTTTATGACTGGACTAAGTATAAATAAGCCAAAAATGATCAAATTTTGACATTTTTCGATAGAAAAAAACATTTTTTGAAAATTTTCGATTTTTCAACATGAGAGTCATGACTATACAAATCCTTGAAATTTTGATCCAAGTTAGTCAAAATGTATACATAGAGGTCCTTTATGACTGGACTAATTATAAATAAGCCAAAAATGATCAAATTTGACATTTTTCGATAGAAAAAACATTTTTTGAAAATTTTCGATTTTTCAACATGAGAGTCATGACTATACAAATCATTGAAATTTTGATCCAAGTAAGTCAAAATGTATACATAGAGGTCGTTTATGACTGGACTAAGTATAAATAAGCCAAAAATGATCAAATTTGAAATTTTTCGAAGGAAAAACATTTTTTGAAAATTTCCGACTTTTCAACATGAGAGTCATGGCTATACAAATCATTGAAATTTTGATCCAAGAAAGTCAAAATGTATACATAGAGGTCGTTTATGACTGGACTAAGTATAAATAAGCCAAAAATGATCAAATTTGACATTTTCGATAGAAAAACATTTTTTGAAAATTTTCGATTTTTCAACATGAGAGTCATGACTATACAAATCATTGAAATTTTGATCCAAGTAAGTCAAAATGTATACATAGAGGTCCTTTATGACTGGACTAGTATAAATAAGCCAAAAATGATCAAATTTGACATTTTTCGATAGAAAAAACATTTTTTGAAAATTTTCGATTTTTCAACATGAGAGTCATGACTATACAAATCATTGAAATTTTGATCCAAGTAAGTCAAAATGTATACATAGAGGTCCTTTATGACTGGACTAAGTATAAATAAGCCAAAAATGATCAAATTTTGACATTTTTCGATAGAAAAAACATTTTTTGAAAATTTTCGATTTTTCAACATGAGAGTCATGACCATACAAATCCTTGAAATTTTGATCCAAGTAAGTCAAAATGTATACATAGAGGTCCTTTATGACTGGACTAAGTATAAATAAGCCAAAAATGATCAAATTTGACATTTTTCGATAGAAAAAAAATTTTTTGAAAATTTTCGATTGTTCAACATGAGAGTCATGACTATACAAATCATTGAAATTTTGATCCAAGTAAGTCAAAATGTATACATAGAGGTCCTTTATGACTGGACTAAGTATAAATAAGCCAAAAATGATCAAATTTTGACATTTTTCGATAGAAAAAACATTTTTTGAAAATTTTCGATTTTTCAACATGAGAGTCATGACTATACAAATCCTTGAAATTTTGATCCAAGTAAGTCAAAATGTATACATAGAGGTCCTTTATGACTGGACTAATTATAAATAAGCCAAAAATGATCAAATTTGACATTTTTCGATAGAAAAAAACATTTTTTGAAAATTTTCGATTTTTCAACATGAGAGTCATGACTATACAAATCATTGAAATTTTGATCCAAGTAAGTCAAAATGTATACATAGAGGTCCTTTATGACTGGACTAAGTATAAATAAGCCAAAAATGATCAAATTTTGACATTTTTCGATTGAAAAAACATTTTTTGAAAATTTTCGATTTTTCAACATGAGAGTCATGACTATACAAATCCTTGAAATTTTGATCCAAGTAAGTCAAAATGTATACATAGAGGTCCTTTATGACTGGACTAAGTATAAATAAGCCAAAAATGATCAAATTTGACATTTTTCGATAGAAAAAACATTTTTTGAAAATTTTCGATTTATCAACATGAGAGTCATGACTATACAAATCATTGAAATTTTGATCCAAGTAAGTCAAAATGTATACATAGAGGTCGTTTATGACTGGACTAAGTATAAATAAGCCAAAAATGATCAAATTTGACATTTTTCGATAGAAAAAACATTTTTTGAAAATTTCCGACTTTTCAACATGAGAGTCATGGCTATACAAATCATTGAAATTTTGATCCAAGTAAGTCAAAATGTATACACAGAGGTCGTTTATGACTGGACTAAGTATAAATAAGCCAAAAATGATCAAATTTGACATTTTTCGATAGAAAAAACATTTTTTGAAAATTTTCGATTTTTCAACATGAGTGTCATGACTATACAAATCATTGAAATTTTGATCCAAGTAAGTCAAAATGTAAACATAGAGGTCCTTTATGACTGGACTAAGTATAAATAAGCCAAAAATGATCAAATTTGACATTTTTCGATAGAAAAAACATTTTTTGAAAATTTTCGATTTTTCAACATGAGAGTCATGACTATACAAATCATTGAAATTTTGATCCAAGTAAGTCAAAATGTATACAAAGAGGTCCTTTATGACTGGACTAAGTATAAATAAGCCAAAAATGATCAAATTTGACATTTTTCGATAGAAGAAACATTTTTTGAAAATTTCCGATTTTTCAACATGAGACTCATGACTATACAAATCATTAAAATTTTGATCCAAGTAAGTCAAAATGTATACAAAGAGGTCCTTTATGACTGGACTAAGTATAAATAAGCCAAAAATGATCAAATTTGACATTTTTCGATAGAAAAAACATTTTTTGAAAATTTCCGATTTTACAACTAGAATGTCATGACTATACAAATCATTGAAATTTCGATCCAAGTAAGTCAAAATGTATACATAGAGGTCGTTTATGACTGGACTAAGTATAAATAAGCCAAAAATGATCAAATTTGACATGTTTCGATAGAAAAAACATTTTTTGAAAATTTTCGATTTTACAACTAGAATGTCATGACTATACAAATCATTGAAATTTTGATCCAAGTAAGTCAAAATGTATACGTAGAGGTCGTTAATGACTGGACTAAGTATAAATAAGCCAAAAATGATCAAATTTGACATTTTTCGATAGAAAAATCATTTTTGGAAAATTTTCGATTTTTCCACATGAGAGTCATGTCTATACAAATCATTGAAATTTTGATCCAAGTAAGTCAAAATGTATACATAGAGGTCCTTTATGACTGGACTAGTATAAATAAGCCAAAAATGATCAAATTTGACATTTTTCGATAGAAAAAACATTTTTTGAAAATTTTCGATTTTTCAACATGAGAGTCATGATTATACAAATCATTGAAATTTTAATCCAAGTAAGTCAAAATGTATACATAGAGGTCCTTTATGACTGGACTAAGTATAAATAAGCCAAAAATGATCAAATTTTGACATTTTTCGATAGAAAAAACATTTTTTGAAAATTTTCGATTTTTCAACATGAGAGTCATGACTATACAAATCCTTGAAATTTTGATCCAAGTTAGTCAAAATGTATACATAGAGGTCCTTTATGACTGGACTAATTATAAATAAGCCAAAAATGATCAAATTTGACATTTTTCGATAGAAAAAACATTTTTTGAAAATTTTCGATTTTTCAACATGAGAGTCATGACTATACAAATCATTGAAATTTTGATCCAAGTAAGTCAAAATGTATACATAGAGGTCGTTTATGACTGGACTAAGTATAAATAAGCCAAAAATGATCAAATTTGAAATTTTTCGAAGGAAAAACATTTTTTGAAAATTTCCGACTTTTCAACATGAGAGTCATGGCTATACAAATCATTGAAATTTTGATCCAAGAAAGTCAAAATGTATACATAGAGGTCGTTTATGACTGGACTAAGTATAAATAAGCCAAAAATGATCAAATTTGACATTTTCGATAGAAAAACATTTTTTGAAAATTTTCGATTTTTCAACATGAGAGTCATGACTATACAAATCATTGAAATTTTGATCCAAGTAAGTCAAAATGTATACATAGAGGTCCTTTATGACTGGACTAGTATAAATAAGCCAAAAATGATCAAATTTGACATTTTTCGATAGAAAAAACATTTTTTGAAAATTTTCGATTTTTCAACATGAGAGTCATGACTATACAAATCATTGAAATTTTGATCCAAGTAAGTCAAAATGTATACATAGAGGTCCTTTATGACTGGACTAAGTATAAATAAGCCAAAAATGATCAAATTTTGACATTTTTCGATAGAAAAAAACATTTTTTGAAAATTTTCGATTTTTCAACATGAGAGTCATGACCATACAAATCCTTGAAATTTTGATCCAAGTAAGTCAAAATGTATACATAGAGGTCCTTTATGACTGGACTAAGTATAAATAAGCCAAAAATGATCAAATTTGACATTTTTCGATAGAAAAAAAATTTTTTGAAAATTTTCGATTTTTCAACATGAGAGTCATGACTATACAAATCATTGAAATTTTGATCCAAGTAAGTCAAAATGTATACAGCAGGTCGTTTATGACTGGACTTAGTATAAATAAGCCAAAAATGATCAAATTTGACATTTTTCGATAGAAAAAACAATTTTTGAAAATTTCCGACTTTTCAACATGTGAGTCATGACTATACAAATCATTGAAATTTTGATCCAAGTAAGTCAAAATGTATACATAGAGATCTTTTATGACTGGACTAAGTATAAATAAGCCAAAAATGATCAAATTGACATTTTTCGATAGAAAAAACATTTTTTGAAAATTTTCGATTTTTCAACATGAGAGTCATGACCATACAAATCCTTGAAATTTTGATCCAAGTAAGTCAAAATGTATACAAAGAGGTCCTTTATGACTGGACTAAGTATAAATAAGCCAAAAATGATCAAATTTGACATTTTTCGATAGAAAAAAAATTTTTTGAAAATTTTCGATTTTTCAACATGAGAGTCATGACTATACAAATCATTGAAATTTTGATCCAAGTAAGTCAAAATGTATACAGCAGGTCGTTTATGACTGGACTTAGTATAAATAAGCCAAAAATGATCAAATTTGACATTTTTCGATAGAAAAAACAATTTTTGCAAATTTCCGACTTTTCAACATGTGAGTCATGACTATACAAATCATTGAAATTTTGATCCAAGTAAGTCAAAATGTATACATAGAGATCTTTTATGACTGGAATAAGTATAAATAAGCCAAAAATGATCAAATTTGACATTTTTCGATAGAAAAAACATTTTTTGAAAATTTTCGATTTTTCAACATGAGAGTCATGACTATACAAATCATTGAAATTTTGATCCAAGTAAGTCAAAATGTATACATAGAGGTCCCTTATGACTGGACTAAGTATAAATAAGCCAAAAATGATCAAATTTAACATTTTTCGATAGAAAAAACATTTTTTGAAAATTTCCGATTTTACAACTAGAATGTCATGACTATACAAATCATTCAAATTTTGATCCAAGTAAGTCAAAATGCATACATGGAGGTCCTTTATGACTGGACTAAGTATAAATAAGCCAAAAATGATCAAATTTGACATTTTTCGATAGAAAAAACATTTTTTGAAAATTTTCGATTTTTCAACAAGAGAGTCATGACTTTACAAATCCTTGAAATTTTGATCCAAGTAAGTCAAAATGTATACATAGAGGTCGTTTATGACTGGACTAAGTATAAATAAGCCAAAAATGATCAAATTTGACATTTTTCGATAGAAAAAAAATTTTTTGAAAATTTTCCATTTTTCAACATGAGAGTCATGACTATACAAATCATTGAAATTTTGATCCAAGTAAGTCAAAATGTATACATAGAGGTCCCTTATGACTGGACTAAGTACAAATAAGCCAAAAATGATCAAATTTGACATTTTTCGATAGAAAAAACATTTTTTGAAAATTTTCGATTGTTCAACATGAGAGTCATGACTATACAAATCATTGAAATTTTGATCCAAGTAAGTCAAAATGTATACATAGAGGTCCTTTATGACTGGACTAAGTATAAATAAGCCAAAAATGATCAAATTTGACATTTTTCGATAGAAAAAACATTTTTTAAAAATTGCCGATTTTTCAACATGAGACTCATGACTATACAAATCATTGAAATTTTGATCCAAGTAAGTCAAAATGTATACATAGAGGTCCTTTATGACTGGACTAAGTATAAATAAGCCAAAAATAATCAAATTTGACATTTTTCGATAGAAAAAACATTTTTTGAAAATTTCCGATTTTTCAACATGAGACTCATGACTATACAAATCATTGAAATTTTGATACAAGTAAGTCAAAATGTATACATAGAGGTCCTTTATGACTGGACTAAGTATAAATAAGCCAAAAATGATAAAATTTGACATTTTTCGATAGAAAAACATTTTTTGAAAATTTCCGATTTTACAACTAGAATGTCATGACTATACAAATCATTGAAATTTTGGTCCAAGTAAGTCAAAATGTATACATAGAGGTCGTTTATGACTGGACTAAGTATAAATAAGCCAAAAATGATCAAATTTGACATTTTTCGATAGAAAAAACATTTTTTGAAAATTTCCGACTTTTCAACATGAGAGTCATGGCTATACAAATCATTGAAGTTTTGATCCAAGTAAGTCAAAATGTATACACAGAGGTCGTTTATGACTGGACTAAGTATAAATAAGCCAAAAATGATCAAATTTGACATTTTTCGATAGAAAAAACATTTTTTGAAAATTTTCGATTTTTCAACATGAGTGTCATGACTATACAAATCATTGAAATTTTGATCCAAGTAAGTCAAAATGTAAACATAGAGGTCCTTTATGACTGGACTAAGTATAAATAAGCCAAAAATGATCAAATTTGACATTTTTCGATAGAAAAAACATTTTTTGAAAATTTTCGATTTTTCAACATGAGAGTCATGACTATACAAATCATTGAAATTTTGATCCAAGTAAGTCAAAATGTATACATAGAGGTCCTTTATGACTGGACTAAGTATAAATAAGCCAAAAATGATCAAATTTGACATTTTTCGATAGAAGAAACATTTTTTGAAAATTTCCGATTTTTCAACATGAGACTCATGACTATACAAATCATTAAAATTTTGATCCAAGTATGTCAAAATGTATACATAGAGGTCCCTTATGACTGGACTAAGTATAAATAAGCCAAAAATGATCAAATTTGACATGTTTCGATAGAAAAAACATTTTTTGAAAATTTTCGATTTTACAACTAGAATGTCATGACTATACAAATCATTGAAATTTTGATCCAAGTAAGTCAAAATGTATACGTAGAGGTCGTTTATGACTGGACTAAGTATAAATAAGCCAAAAATGATCAAATTTGACATTTTTCGATAGAAAAATCATTTTTGGAAAATTTTCGATTTTTCCACATGAGAGTCATGTCTATACAAATCATTGAAATTTTGATCCAAGTAAGTCAAAATGTATACATAGAGGTCCTTTATGACTGGACTAGTATAAATAAGCCAAAAATGATCAAATTTGACATTTTTCGATAGAAAAAACATTTTTTGAAAATTTTCGATTTTTCAACATGAGAGTCATGAGTATACAAATCATTGAAATTTTAATCCAAGTAAGTCAAAATGTATACATAGAGGTCCTTTATGACTGGACTAAGTATAAATAAGCCAAAAATGATCAAATTTTGACATTTTTCGATAGAAAAAACATTTTTTGAAAATTTTCGATTTTTCAACATGAGAGTCATGACTATACAAATCCTTGAAATTTTGATCCAAGTAAGTCAAAATGTATACATAGAGGTCCTTTATGACTGGACTAATTATAAATAAGCCAAAAATGATCAAATTTGACATTTTTCGATAGAAAAAACATTTTTTGAAAATTTTCGATTTTTCAACATGAGAGTCATGACTATACAAATCATTGAAATTTTGATCCAAGTAAGTCAAAATGTATACATAGAGGTCGTTTATGACTGGACTAAGTATAAATAAGCCAAAAATGATCAAATTTGACATTTTTCGATAGAAAAAACATTTTTTGAAAATTTCCGACTTTTCAACATGAGAGTCATGGCTATACAAATCATTGAAATTTTGATCCAAGAAAGTCAAAATGTATACATAGAGGTCGTTTATGACTGGACTAAGTATAAATAAGCCAAAAATGATCAAATTTGACATTTTTCGATAGAAAAAACATTTTTTTGAAAATTTTCGATTTTTCAACATGAGTGTCATGACTATACAAATCATTGAAATTTTGATCCAAGTAAGTCAAAATGTAAACATAGAGGTCCTTTATGACTGGACTAAGTATAAATAAGCCAAAAATGATCAAATTTGACATTTTTCGATAGAAAAAAACATTTTTTGAAAATTTTCGATTTTTCAACATGAGAGTCATGACTATACAAATCATTGAAATTTTGATCCAAGTAAGTCAAAATGTATACATAGAGGTCCTTTATGACTGGACTAAGTATAAATAAGCCAAAAATGATCAAATTTTGACATTTTTCGATAGAAAAAACATTTTTTGAAAATTTTCGATTTTTCAACATGAGAGTCATGACTATACAAATCATTGAAATTTTGATCCAAGTAAGTCAAAATGTATACATAGAGGTCCTTTATGACTGGACTAAGTATAAATAAGCCAAAAATGATCAAATTTTGACATTTTTCGATAGAAAAAAACATTTTTTGAAAATTTTCGAGTTTTCAACATGAGAGTCATGACCATACAAATCCTTGAAATTTTGATCCAAGTAAGTCAAAATGTATACATAGAGGTCCTTTATGACTGGACTAAGTATAAATAAGCCAAAAATGATCAAATTTGACATTTTTCGATAGAAAAAAAATTTTTTGAAAATTTTCGATTTTTCAACATGAGAGTCATGACTATACAAATCATTGAAATTTTGATCCAAGTAAGTCAAAATGTATACAGCAGGTCGTTTATGACTGGACTTAGTATAAATAAGCCAAAAATGATCAAATTTGACATTTTTCGATAGAAAAAACAATTTTTGAAAATTTCCGACTTTTCAACATGTGAGTCATGACTATACAAATCATTGAAATTTTGATCCAAGTAAGTCAAAATGTATACATAGAGATCTTTTATGACTGGACTAAGTATAAATAAGCCAAAAATGATCAAATTGACATTTTTCGATAGAAAAAAACATTTTTTGAAAATTTTCGATTTTTCAACATGAGAGTCATGACCATACTCATCCTTGAAATTTTGATCCAAGTAAGTCAAAATGTATACAAAGAGGTCCTTTATGACTGGACTAAGTATAAATAAGCCAAAAATGATCAAATTTTACATTTTTCGATAGAAAAAAAATTTTTTGAAAATTTTCGATTTTTCAACATGAGAGTCATGACTATACAAATCATTGAAATTTTGATCCAAGTAAGTCAAAATGTATACAGCAGGTCGTTTATGACTGGACTTAGTATAAATAAGCCAAAAATGATCAAATTTGACATTTTTCGATAGAAAAAACAATTTTTGAAAATTTCCGACTTTTCAACATGTGAGTCATGACTATACAAATCATTGAAATTTTGATCCAAGTAAGTCAAAATGTATACATAGAGATCTTTTATGACTGGAATAAGTATAAATAAGCCAAAAATGATCAAATTTGACATTTTTCGATAGAAAAAACATTTTTTGAAAATTTTCGATTTTTTAACATGAGAGTCATGACTATACAAATCATTGAAATTTTGATCCAAGTAAGTCAAAATGTATACATAGAGGTCCCTTATGACTGGACTAAGTATAAATAAGCCAAAAATGATCAAATTTGACATTTTTCGATAGAAAAAACATTTTTTGAAAATTTCCGATTTTACAACTAGAATGTCATGACTATACAAATCATTCAAATTTTGATCCAAGTAAGTCAAAATGTATACATAGAGGTCGTTTATGACTGGACTAAGTATAAATAAGCCAAAAATGATCAAATTGACATTTTTCGATAGAAAAAAACATTTTTTGAAAATTTTCGATTTTTCAACATGAGAGTCATGGCTATACAAATCATTGAAATTTTGATCCAAGTAAGTCAAAATGTATACATAGAGGTCCTTTATGACTGGACTAAGTATAAATAAGCCAAAAATGATCAAATTTGACATTTTTTCGATAGAAAAAACATTTTTTGAAAATTTTCGATTTTTCAACAAGAGAGTCATGACTATACAAATCCTTAAAATTTTGATCCAAGTAAGTCAAAATGTATACATAGAGGTCGTTTATGACTGGACTAAGTATAAATAAGCCAAAAATGATCAAATTTGACATTTTTCGATAGAAAAAACATTTTTTGAAAATTTTCGATTTTTCAACATGAGAGTCATGACTATACAAATCATTGAAATTTTGATCCAAGTAAGTCAAAATGTATACATAGAGGTCCTTTATGACTGGACTAAGTATAAATAAGCCAAAAATGATCAAATTTTGACATTTTTCGATAGAAAAAACATTTTTTGAAAATTTTCGAGTTTTCAACATGAGAGTCATGACCATACAAATCCTTGAAATTTTGATCCAAGTAAGTCAAAATGTATACATAGAGGTCCTTTATGACTGGACTAAGTATAAATAAGCCAAAAATGATCAAATTTGACATTTTTCGATAGAAAAAAAATTTTTTGAAAATTTTCGATTTTTCAACATGAGAGTCATGACTATACAAATCATTGAAATTTTGATCCAAGTAAGTCAAAATGTATACAGCAGGTCGTTTATGACTGGACTTAGTATAAATAAGCCAAAAATGATCAAATTTGACATTTTTCGATAGAAAAAACAATTTTTGAAAATTTCCGACTTTTCAACATGTGAGTCATGACTATACAAATCATTGAAATTTTGATCCAAGTAAGTCAAAATGTATACATAGAGATCTTTTATGACTGGACTAAGTATAAATAAGCCAAAAATGATCAAATTGACATTTTTCGATAGAAAAAACATTTTTTGAAAATTTTCGATTTTTCAACATGAGAGTCATGACCATACTCATCCTTGAAATTTTGATCCAAGTAAGTCAAAATGTATACAAAGAGGTCCTTTATGACTGGACTAAGTATAAATAAGCCAAAAATGATCAAATTTTACATTTTTCGATAGAAAAAAAATTTTTTGAAAATTTTCGATTTTTCAACATGAGAGTCATGACTATACAAATCATTGAAATTTTGATCCAAGTAAGTCAAAATGTATACAGCAGGTCGTTTATGACTGGACTTAGTATAAATAAGCCAAAAATGATCAAATTTGACATTTTTCGATAGAAAAAACAATTTTTGAAAATTTCCGACTTTTCAACATGTGAGTCATGACTATACAAATCATTGAAATTTTGATCCAAGTAAGTCAAAATGTATACATAGAGATCTTTTATGACTGGAATAAGTATAAATAAGCCAAAAATGATCAAATTTGACATTTTTCGATAGAAAAAACATTTTTTGAAAATTTTCGATTTTTTAACATGAGAGTCATGACTATACAAATCATTGAAATTTTGATCCAAGTAAGTCAAAATGTATACATAGAGGTCCCTTATGACTGGACTAAGTATAAATAAGCCAAAAATGATCAAATTTGACATTTTTCGATAGAAAAAACATTTTTTGAAAATTTCCGATTTTACAACTAGAATGTCATGACTATACAAATCATTCAAATTTTGATCCAAGTAAGTCAAAATGTATACATAGAGGTCGTTTATGACTGGACTAAGTATAAATAAGCCAAAAATGATCAAATTGACATTTTTCGATAGAAAAAACATTTTTTGAAAATTTTCGATTTTCAACATGAGAGTCATGGCTATACAAATCATTGAAATTTTGATCCAAGTAAGTCAAAATGTATACATAGAGGTCCTTTATGACTGGACTAAGTATAAATAAGCCAAAAATGATCAAATTTGACATTTTTCGATAGAAAAAAACATTTTTTGAAAATTTTCGATTTTTCAACAAGAGAGTCATGACTATACAAATCCTTAAAATTTTGATCCAAGTAAGTCAAAATGTATACATAGAGGTCGTTTATGACTGGACTAAGTATAAATAAGCCAAAAATGATCAAATTTGACATTTTTCGATAGAAAAAAAATTTTTTGAAAATTTTCCATTTTTCAACATGAGAGTCATGACTATACAAATCATTGAAATTTTGATCCAAGTAAGTCAAAATGTATACATAGAGGTCCCTTATGACTGGACTAAGTACAAATAAGCCAAAAATGATCAAATTTGACATTTTTCGATAGAAAAAACATTTTTTGAAAATTTTCGATTGTTCAACATGATAGTCATGACTATACAAATCATTGAAATTTTGATCCAAGTAAGTCAAAATGTATACATAGAGGTCCTTTATGACTGGACTAAGTATAAATAAGCCAAAAATGATCAAATTTGACATTTTTCGATAGAAAAAACATTTTTTAAAAATTGCCGATTTTTCAACATGAGACTCATGACTATACAAATCATTGAAATTTTGATCCAAGTAAGTCAAAATGTATACATAGAGGTCCTTTATGACTGGACTAAGTATAAATAAGCCAAAAATAATCAAATTTGACATTTTTCGATAGAAAAAACATTTTTTGAAAATTTCCGATTTTTCAACATGAGACTCATGACTATACAAATCATTGAAATTTTGATCCAAGTAAGTCAAAATGTATACATAGAGGTCCTTTATGACTGGACTAAGTATAAATAAGCCAAAAATGATAAAATTTGACATTTTTCGATAGAAAAACATTTTTTGAAAATTTCCGATTTTACAACTAGAATGTCATGACTATACAAATCATTGAAATTTTGGTCCAAGTAAGTCAAAATGTATACATAGAGGTCCTTTATGACTGGACTAAGTATAAATAAGCCATAAATGATCAAATTTGACATTTTTCGATAGAAAAAACATTTTTTGAAAATTTTCGATTGTTCAACATGAGAGTCATGACTATACAAATCATTGAAATTTTGATCCAAGTAAGTCAAAATGTATACATAGAGGTCCTTTATGACTGGACTAAGTATAAATAAGCCAAAAATGATCAAATTTTGACATTTTTCGATAGAAAAAACATTTTTTGAAAATTTCGATTTTTCAACATGAGAGTCATTACTATACAAATCCTTGAAATTTTGATCCAAGTAAGTCAAAATGTATACATAGAGGTCCTTTATGACTGGACTAATTATAAATAAGCCAAAAATGATCAAATTTGACATTTTTCGATAGAAAAAACATTTTTTGAAAATTTTCGATTTTTCAACATGAGAGTCATGACTATACAAATCATTGAAATTTTGATCCAAGTAAGTCAAAATGTATACATAGAGGTCCTTTATGACTGGACTAAGTATAAATAAGCCAAAAATGATCAAATTTTGACATTTTTTCGATAGAAAAAACATTTTTTGAAAATTTTCGATTTTTCAACATGAGAGTCATGACTATACAAATCCTTGAATTTTGATCCAAGTAAGTCAAAATGTATACATAGAGGTCCTTTATGACTGGACTAATTATAAATAAGCCAAAAAATGATCAAATTTGACATTTTTCGATAGAAAAACATTTTTTGAAAATTTTCGATTTTTCAACATGAGAGTCATGACTATACAAATCATTGAAATTTTGATCCAAGTAAGTCAAAATGTATACATAGAGGTCGTTTATGACTGGACTAAGTATAAATAAGCCAAAAATGATCAAATTTGACATTTTTCGATAGAAAAAACATTTTTTGAAAATTTCCGACTTTTCAACATGAGAGTCATGGCTATACAAATCATTGAAATTTTGATCCAAGTAAGTCAAAATGTATACATAGAGGTCGTTTATGACTGGACTAAGTATAAATAAGCCAAAAATGATCAAATTTGACATTTTTCGATAGAAAAAACATTTTTTGAAAATTTTCGATTTTTCAACATGAGTGTCATGACTATACAAATCATTGAAATTTTGATCCAAGTAAGTCAAAATGTAAACATAGAGGTCCTTTATGACT
>NW_025408311.1:0-70126 GCF_905475395.1 Chrysoperla carnea
ATGTATACATTTTGACTTACTTGGATCAAAATTTCAATGATTTGTATAGACATGACTCTCATGTGGAAAAATCGAAAATTTTCAAAAAATGTTTTTTCTATCGAAAAATGTCAAATTTGATCATTTTTGGCTTATTTATACTTAGTCCAGTCATAAAGGACCTCTATGTATACATTTTGACTTACTTGGATCAAAATTTCAATGATTTGTATAGTCATGACATTCTAGTGGTAAAATCGGAAATTTTCAAAAAATGTTTTTTCTATCGAAAAATGTCAAATTTGATCATTTATGGCTTATTTATACTTTGTCCAGTTATAAACGACGTCTATGAATACATTTTGACTTACTTGGATCAAAATTTCAATGATTTGTATAGTCATGACATTCTAGTTGTAAAATCGGAAATTTTCAAAAAATGTTTTTTCTATCAAAAAATGTCAAATTTGATCATTTATGGCTTATTTATACTTAGTCCAGTTATAAACGACCTCTATGTATACATTTTGACTTACTTGGATCAAAATTTCAATGATTTGTATAGTCATGACATTCTAGTTGTAAAATCGGAAATTTTCAAAAAATGTTTTTTCTATCGAAAAATGTCAAATTTGATCATTTTTGGCTTATTTATACTTAGTCCAGTCATAAACGACCTCTATGTATACATTTTGACTTACTTGCATCAAAATTTCAATGATTTGTATAGTCATGACATTCTAGTTGTAAAATCGGAAATTTTCAAAAAATGTTTTTTCTATCGAAAAACGTCAAATTTGATCATTTTTGGCTTATTTAGACTTAGTCCAATCATAAAGGACCTCTATGTATACATTTTGACTTCCTTGGATCAAAATTTCAATGATTTGTATAGACATGACTCTCATGTGGAAAAATCGGAAATTTTCAAAAAATGTTTTTTCTATCGAAAAATGTCAAATTTGATCATTTTTGGCTTATTTATACTTAGTCCAGTCATAAAGGACCTCTATGTATACATTTTGACTTACTTGGATCAAAATTTCAATGATTTGTATTGACATGACTCTCATGTGGAAAAATCGAAAATTTTCAAAAAATGTTTTTTCTATCGAAAAATGTCAAATTTGATCATTTTTGGCTTATTTATACTTAGTCCAGTCATAAAGGACCTCTATGTATACATTTTGACTTACTTGGATCAAAATTTCAATGATTTGTATAGTCATGACATTCTAGTTGTAAAATCGGAAATTTTCAAAAAATGTCAAATTTGATCATTTTTGGCTTATTTATACTTAGTCCAGTCATAAACGACCTCTATGTATACATTTTGACTTACTTGCATAAAAGTTTCAATGATTTGTATAGTCATGACATTCTAGTTGTAAAATCGGAAATTTTCAAAAAATGTTTTTTCTATCGAAAAATGACAAATTTGATCATTTTTGGCTTATTTATACTTAGTCCAGTCATAAACGACCCCTATGTATACATTTTGACTTACTTGCATAAAAGTTTCAATGATTTGTATAGTCATGACTCTCATGTTGAAAAATCGAAAATTTTCAAAAAATTTTTTTTTCTATCGAAAAATGTCAAATTTGATCATTTTTGGCTTATTTATACTTAGTTCAGTCATAAACGACCTCTATGTATACATTTTGACTTACTTGGATCAAAATTTCAATGATTTCTATAGTCATGACTCTCATGTTGAAAAATCGAAAATTTTCAAAAAATGTCTTTTCTATCGAAAATGTCAAATTTGATCACTTTTTGCTTATTTATACTTAGTCTAGTCATAAAGAACCTCTATGTATACATCTTGACTTACTTGGATCAAAATTTCAATGATTTGTATAGTCATGACATTCTAGTTGTAAAATCGAAAATTTTCAAAAAATGTTTTTTCTATCGAAAAATGTCAAATTTGATCATTTTTGGCTTATTTATACTTAGTCCAGTCATAAACGACCTCTATGTATACATTTTGACTTCCTTGGATCAAAATTTCAATGATTTGTATAGTCATGACATTCTAGTTGTAAAATCGAAAATTTTCAAAAAATGTTTTTTCTATCGAAAAATGTCAAATTTGATCATTTATGGCTTATTTATACTTAGTCCAGTTATAAACGACCTCTATGTATACATTTTGACTTACTTGGATCAAAATTTCAATGATTTGTATACTCATGACATTCTAGTTGTAAAATCGGAAATTTTCAAAAAATGTTTTTTCTATCGAAAAATGTCAAATTTGATCATTTTTGGCTTATTTATACTTAGTCCAGTCATAAACGACCCCTATGTATACATTTTGACTTACTTGCATAAAAGTTTCAATGATTTGTATAGTCATGACTCTCATGTTGAAAAATCGAAAATTTTCAAAAAATTTTTTTTTCTATCGAAAAATGTCAAATTTGATCATTTTTGGCTTATTTATACTTAGTTCAGTCATAAACGACCTCTATGTATACATTTTGACTTACTTGGATCAAAATTTCAATGATTTCTATAGTCATGACTCTCATGTTGAAAAATCGAAAATTTTCAAAAAATGTCTTTTCTATCGAAAATGTCAAATTTGATCACTTTTTGCTTATTTATACTTAGTCTAGTCATAAAGGACCTCTATGTATACATTTTGACTTACTTGGATCAAAATTTCAATGATTTGTATTGACATGACTCTCATGTGGAAAAATCGGAAATTTTCAAAAAATGTTTTTTCTATCGAAAAATGTCAAATTTGATCATTTTTGGCTTATTTATACTTAGTCCAGTCATAAAGGACCTCTATGTATACATTTTGACTTACTTGGATCAAAATTTCAATGATTTGTATAGTCATGACATTCTAGTTGTAAAATCGGAAATTTTCAAAAAATGTTTTTTCTATCGAAAAATGTCAAATTTGATCATTTTTGGCTTATTTATACTTAGTCCAGTTAAAAACGACCTCTATGTATACATTTTGACTTACTTGGATCAAAATTTCAATGATTTGTATAGTCATGACATTCTAGTTGTAAAATCGGAAATTTTCAAAAAATGTTTTTTCCATCGAAAAATGTCAAATTTGATCATTTTTGGCTTATTTATACTTAGTCCAGTCATAAACGACCTCTATGTATACATTTTGACTTACTTGGATCAAAATTTCAATGATTTGTATAGACATGACTCTCATGTGGAAAAATCGAAAATTTTCAAAAAATGTTTTTTCTATCGAAAAATGTCAAATTTGATCATTTTCGGCTTATTTATACTTAGTCCAGTCATAAAGGACCTCTATGTATACATTTTGACTTACTTGGATCAAAATTTCAATGATTTGTATAGTCATGACATTCTAGTGGTAAAATCGGAAATTTTCAAAAAATGTTTTTTCTATCGAAAAATGTCAAATTTGATCATTTATGGCTTATTTATACTTTGTCCAGTTATAAACGACGTCTATGAATACATTTTGACTTACTTGGATCAAAATTTCAATGATTTGTATAGTCATGACATTCTAGTTGTAAAATCGGAAATTTTCAAAAAATGTTTTTTCTATCAAAAAATGTCAAATTTGATCATTTATGGCTTATTTATACTTAGTCCAGTTATAAACGACCTCTATGTATACATTTTGACTTACTTGGATCAAAATTTCAATGATTTGTATAGTCATGACATTCTAGTTGTAAAATCGGAAATTTTCAAAAAATGTTTTTTCTATCGAAAAATGTCAAATTTGATCATTTTTGGCTTATTTATACTTAGTCCAGTCATAAACGACCTCTATGTATACATTTTGACTTACTTGCATAAAAATTTCAATGATTTGTATAGTCATGACATTCTAGTTGTAAAATCGGAAATTTTCAAAAAATGTTTTTTCTATCGAAAAACGTCAAATTTGATCATTTTTGGCTTATTTAGACTTAGTCCAATCATAAAGGACCTCTATGTATACATTTTGACTTCCTTGGATCAAAATTTCAATGATTTGTATAGACATGACTCTCATGTGGAAAAATCGGAAATTTTCAAAAAATGTTTTTTCTATCGAAAAATGTCAAATTTGATCATTTTTGGCTTATTTATACTTAGTCCAGTCATAAAGGACCTCTATGTATACATTTTGACTTACTTGGATCAAAATTTCAATGATTTGTATTGACATGACTCTCATGTGGAAAAATCGAAAATTTTCAAAAAATGTTTTTTCTATCGAAAAATGTCAAATTTGATCATTTTTGGCTTATTTATACTTAGTCCAGTCATAAAGGACCTCTATGTATACATTTTGACTTACTTGGATCAAAATTTCAATGATTTGTATAGTCATGACATTCTAGTTGTAAAATCGGAAATTTTCAAAAAATGTCAAATTTGATCATTTTTGGCTTATTTATACTTAGTCCAGTCATAAACGACCTCTATGTATACATTTTGACTTACTTGCATAAAAGTTTCAATGATTTGTATAGTCATGACATTCTAGTTGTAAAATCGGAAATTTTCAAAAAATGTTTTTTCTATCGAAAAATGTCAAATTTGATCATTTTTGGCTTATTTATACTTAGTCCAGTCATAAACGACCCCTATGTATACATTTTGACTTACTTGCATAAAAGTTTCAATGATTTGTATAGTCATGACTCTCATGTTGAAAAATCGAAAATTTTCAAAAAATTTTTTTTTCTATCGAAAAATGTCAAATTTGATCATTTTTGGCTTATTTATACTTAGTTCAGTCATAAACGACCTCTATGTATACATTTTGACTTACTTGGATCAAAATTTCAATGATTTCTATAGTCATGACTCTCATGTTGAAAAATCGAAAATTTTCAAAAAATGTCTTTTCTATCGAAAATGTCAAATTTGATCACTTTTTGCTTATTTATACTTAGTCTAGTCATAAAGAACCTCTATGTATACATCTTGACTTACTTGGATCAAAATTTCAATGATTTGTATAGTCATGACATTCTAGTTGTAAAATCGAAAATTTTCAAAAAATGTTTTTTTCTATCGAAAAATGTCAAATTTGATCATTTTTGGCTTATTTATACTTAGTCCAGTCATAAACGACCTCTATGTATACATTTTGACTTACTTGCATAAAAGTTTCAATGATTTGTATAGTCATGACTCTCATGTTGAAAAATCGAAAATTTTCAAAAAATTTTTTTTTCTATCGAAAAATGTCAAATTTGATCATTTTTGGCTTATTTATACTTAGTCCAGTCATAAACGACCTCTATGTATACATTTTGACTTACTTGGATCAAAATTTCAATGATTTCTATAGTCATGACTCTCATGTTGAAAAATCGAAAATTTTCAAAAAATGTCTTTTCTATCGAAAATGTCAAATTTGATCACTTTTTGCTTATTTATACTTAGTCTAGTCATAAAGAACCTCTATGTATACATCTTGACTTACTTGGATCAAAATTTCAATGATTTGTATAGTCATGACATTCTAGTTGTAAAATCGGAAATTTTCAAAAAATGTTTTTTCTATCGAAAAATGTCAAATTTGATCATTTTTGGCTTATTTATACTTAGTCCAGTCATAAACGACCTCTATGTATACATTTTGACTTACTTGCATAAAAGTTTAAATGATTTGTATAGTCATGACTCTCATGTTGAAAAATCGAAAATTTTCAAAAAATGTTTTTTCTATCGAAAAATGTCAAATTTGATCATTTTGGACTTATTTATACTTAGTCCAGTCATAAAGGATCTCTATGTATACATTTTGACTTACTTGGATCAAAATTTCAATGATTTGTATAGACATGACTCCCATGTGGAAAAATCGAAAATTTTCAAAAAATGTTTTTTCTATCGAAAAATGTCAAATTTGATAAATTTTTGGCTTATTTATACTTAGTCCAGTTATAAACGACCTCTATGTATACATTTTGACTTACTTGGATCAAAATTTCAATGATTTGTATAGTCATGACATTCTAGTTGTAAAATCGGAAATTTTCAAAAAATGTTTTTTTATCGAAAAATGTCAAATTTGATCATTTTTGGCTTATTGGCTTAGTCCAGTCATAAACGACCTCTATGTATACATTTTGACTTACTTGGATCAAAATTTCAATGATTTGTATAGTCATGACATTCTAGTTGTAAAATCGGAAATTTTCAAAAAATGTTTTTTCTATCGAAAAATGTCAAATTTGATCATTTATGGCTTATTTATACTTTGTCCAGTTATAAACGACGTCTATGAATACATTTTGACTTACTTGGATCAAAATTTCAATGATTTGTATAGTCATGACTCTCATGTTGAAAAATCGAAAATTTTCAAAAAATTTTTTTTTCTATCGAAAAATGTCAAATTTGATCATTTATGGCTTATTTATACTTAGTCCAGTCATAAACGACCTCTATGTATACATTTTGACTTACTTGCATAAAAGTTTCAATGATTTGTATAGTCATGACTCTCATGTTGAAAAATCGAAAATTTTCAAAAAATTTTTTTTTCTATCGAAAAATGTCAAATTTGATCATTTTTGGCTTATTTATACTTAGTCCAGTCATAAACGACCTCTATGTATACATTTTGACTTACTTGGATCAAAATTTCAATGATTTCTATAGTCATGACTCTCATGTTGAAAAATCGAAAATTTTCAAAAAATGTCTTTTCTATCGAAAATGTCAAATTTGATCACTTTTTGCTTATTTATACTTAGTCTAGTCATAAAGAACCTCTATGTATACATCTTGACTTACTTGGATCAAAATTTCAATGATTTGTATAGTCATGACATTCTAGTTGTAAAATCGGAAATTTTCAAAAAATGTTTTTTTCTATCGAAAAATGTCAAATTTGATCATTTTTGGCTTATTTATACTTAGTCCAGTCATAAACGACCTCTATGTATACATTTTGACTTACTTGCATAAAAGTTTAAATGATTTGTATAGTCATGACTCTCATGTTGAAAAATCGAAAATTTTCAAAAAATGTTTTTTCTATCGAAAAATGTCAAATTTGATCATTTTTGACTTATTTATACTTAGTCCAGTCATAAAGGACCTCTATGTATACATTTTGACTTACTTGGATCAAAATTTCAATGATTTGTATAGACATGACTCTCATGTGGAAAAATCGAAAATTTTCAAAAAATGTTTTTTCTATCGAAAAATGTCAAATTTGATAAATTTTTGGCTTATTTATACTTAGTCCAGTTATAAACGACCTCTATGTATACATTTTGACTTACTTGGATCAAAATTTCAATGATTTGTATAGTCATGACATTCTAGTTGTAAAATCGGAAATTTTCAAAAAATGTTTTTTTATCGAAAAATGTCAAATTTGATCATTTTTGGCTTATTGGCTTAGTCCAGTCATAAACGACCTCTATGTATACATTTTGACTTACTTGGATCAAAATTTCAATGATTTGTATAGTCATGACATTCTAGTTGTAAAATCGGAAATTTTCAAAAAATGTTTTTTCTATCGAAAAATGTCAAATTTGATCATTTTTGGCTTATTTATACTTAGTCCAGTCATAAACGACCTCTATGTATACATTTTGACTTACTTGGATCAAAATTTCAATGATTTGTATAGTCATGACATTCTAGTTGTAAAATCGGAAATTTTCAAAAAATGTTTTTTCTATCGAAAAACGTCAAATTTGATCATTTTTGGCTTATTTAGACTTAGTCCAATCATAAAGGACCTCTATGTATACATTTTTACTTCCTTGGATCAAAATTTCAATGATTTGTATAGACATGACTCTCATGTGGAAAAATCGGAAATTTTCAAAAAATGTTTTTTCTATCGAAAAATGTCAAATTTGATCATTTTTGGCTTATTTATACTTAGTTCAGTCATAAAGGACCTCTATGTATACATTTTGACTTACTTGGATCAAAATTTCAATGATTTGTATTGACATGACTCTCATGTGGAAAAATCGGAAATTTTCAAAAAATGTTTTTTCTATCGAAAAATGTCAAATTTGATCATTTTTGGCTTATTTATACTTAGTCCAGTCATAAAGGACCTCTATGTATACATTTTGACTTACTTGGATCAAACTTTCAATGATTTGTATAGTCATGACATTCTAGTTGTAAAATCGGAAATTTTCAAAAAATGTCAAATTTGATCATTTTTGGCTTATTTATACTTAGTCCAGTCATAAACGACCTCTATGTATACATTTTGACTTACTTGCATAAAAGTTTCAATGATTTGTATAGTCATGACATTCTAGTTGTAAAATCGGAAATTTTCAAAAAATGTTTTTTCTATCGAAAAATGTCAAATTTGATCATTTTTGGCTTATTTATACTTAGTCCAGTCATAAAGGACCTCTATGTATACAGTTTGACTTCCTTGGATCAAAATTTCAATGATTTGTATAGACATGACTCTCATATGGAAAAATCGGAAATTTTCAAAAAATGTTTTTTCTATCGAAAAATGTCAAATTTGATCATTTTTGGCTTATTTATACTTAGTCCAGTCATAAAGGACCTCTATGTATACATTTTGACTTACTTGGATCAAAATTTTAATGATTTGTATAGTCATGACATTCTAGTTGTAAAATCGGAAAATTTCAAAAAATGTTTTTTCTATCGAAAAACGTCAAATTTGATCATTTTTGGCTTATTTAGACTTAGTCCAATCATAAAGGACCTCTATGTATACATTTTGACTTCCTTGGATCAAAATTTCAATGATTTGTATAGACATGACTCTCATGTGGAAAAATCGGAAATTTTCAAAAAATGTTTTTTCTATCGAAAAATGTCAAATTTGATCATTTTTGGCTTATTTATACTTAGTCCAGTCATAAACGACCTCTATGTATACATTTTGACTTACTTGGATCAAAATTTCAATGATTTCTATAGTCATGACTCTCATGTTGAAAAATCGAAAATTTTCAAAAAATGTCTTTTCTATCGAAAATGTCAAATTTGATCACTTTTTGCTTATTTATACTTAGTCTAGTCATAAAGAACCTCTATGTATACATCTTGACTTACTTGGATCAAAATTTCAATGATTTGTATAGTCATGACATTCTAGTTGTAAAATCGGAAATTTTCAAAAAATGTTTTTTCTATCGAAAAATGTCAAATTTGATAATTTTTGGCTTATTTATACTTAGTCCAGTCATAAACGACCTCTATGTATACATTTTGACTTACTTGCATAAAAGTTTCAATGATTTGTATAGTCATGACTCTCATGTTGAAAAAATCGAAAATTTTCAAAAAATGTTTTTTCTATCGAAAAATGTCAAATTTGATCATTTTTGGCTTATTTATACTTAGTCCAGTCATAAAGGACCTCTATGTATACATTTTGACTTACTTGGATCAAAATTTCAATGATTTGTATAGTCATGACATTCTAGTTGTAAAATCGGAAATTTTCAAAAAATGTTTTTTCTATCGAAAAATGTCAAATTTGATCATTTATGGCTTATTTATACTTTGTCCAGTTATAAGCGACCTCTATGTATACATTTTGACTTACTTGGATCAAAATTTCAATGATTTGTATAGTCATGACATTCTAGTTGTAAAATGGGAAATTTTCAAAAAATGTTTTTTCTATCGAAAAATGTCAAATTTGATCATTTCTGGCTTCTTTATACTTAGTCTAGTCATAAAGAACCTCTATGTATACATCTTGACTTACTTGGATCAAAATTTCAATGATTTGTATAGTCATGACATTCTAGTTGTAAAATCGAAAATTTTCAAAAAATGTTTTTTCTATCGAAAAATGTCAAATTTGATCATTTATGGCTTATTTATACTTAGTCCAGTTATAAACGACCTCTATGTATACATTTTGACTTACTTGGATCAAAATTTCAATGATTTGTATAGTCATGACATTCTAGTTGTAAAATCGGAAATTTTCAAAAAATGTTTTTTCTATCGAAAAATGTCAAATTTGATCATTTTTGGCTTATTTATACTTAGTCCAGTCATAAACGACCTCTATGTATACATTTTGACTTACTTGGATCAAAATTTCAATGATTTCTATAGTCATGACTCTCATGTTGAAAAATCGAAAATTTTCAAAAAATGTCTTTTCTATCGAAAATGTCAAATTTGATCACTTTTTGCTTATTTATACTTAGTCTAGTCATAAAGAACCTCTATGTATACATTTTTACTTCCTTGGATCAAAATTTCAATGATTTGTATAGACATGACTCTCATGTGGAAAAATCGAAAATTTTCAAAAAATGTTTTTTCTATCGAAAAATGTCAAATTTGATCATTTTTGGCTTATTTATACTTAGTCCAGTCATAAACGACCTCTATGTATACATTTTGACTTACTTGCATAAAAATTTCAATGATTTGTATAGTCATGACTCTCATGTTGAAAAATCGAAAATTTTCAAAAAATGTTTTTTCTATCGAAAAATGTCAAATTTGATCATTTTTGGCTTATTTATACTTAGTCCAGTCATAAAGGACCTCTATATATACATTTTGACTTACTTGGATCAAAATTTCAATGATTTGTATAGTCATGACATTCTAGTTGTAAAATCGGAAATTTTCAAAAAATGTTTTTTTCTATCGAAAAATGTCAAATTTGATCATTTTTGGCTTATTTATACTTAGTCCAGTTAAAAACGACCTCTATGTATACATTTTGACTTACTTGGATCAAAATTTCAATGATTTGTATAGTCATGACATTCTAGTTGTAAAATCGGAAATTTTCAAAAAATGTTTTTTCTATCGAAAAATGTCAAATTTGATCATTTTTGGCTTATTTATACTTAGTCCAGTCATAAACGACCTCTATGTATACATTTTGACTTCCTTGGATCAAAATTTCAATGATTTGTATAGACATGACTCTCATGTGGAAAAATCGAAAATTTTCAAAAAATGTTTTTTCTATCGAAAAATGTCAAATTTGATCATTTTCGGCTTATTTATACTTAGTCCAGTCATAAAGGACCTCTATGTATACATTTTGACTTACTTGGATCAAAATTTCAATGATTTGTATAGTCATGACATTCTAGTGGTAAAATCGGAAATTTTCAAAAAATGTTTTTTCTATCGAAAAATGTCAAATTTGATCATTTATGGCTTATTTATACTTTGTCCAGTTATAAACGACCTCTATGAATACATTTTGACTTACTTGGATCAAAATTTCAATGATTTGTATAGTCATGACATTCTAGTTGTAAAATCGGAAATTTTCAAAAAATGTTTTTTCTATCGAAAAATGTCAAATTTGATCATTTATGGCTTATTTATACTTAGTCCAGTTATAAACGACCTCTATGTATACATTTTGACTTACTTGGATCAAAATTTCAATGATTTGTATAGTCATGATATTCTAGTTGTAAAATCGGAAATTTTCAAAAAATGTTTTTTCTATCGAAAAATGTCAAATTTGATCATTTTTGGCTTATTTATACTTAGTCCAGTCATAAACGACCTCTATGTATACATTTTGACTTACTTGCATAAAAATTTCAATGATTTGTATAGTCATGACATTCTAGTTGTAAAATCGGAAATTTTCAAAAAATGTTTTTTCTATCGAAAAACGTCAAATTTGATCATTTTTGGCTTATTTAGACTTAGTCCAATCATAAAGGACCTCTATGTATACATTTTGACTTCCTTGGATCAAAATTTCAATGATTTGTATAGACATGACTCTCATGTGGAAAAATCGAAAATTTTCAAAAAATGTTTTTTCTATCGAAAAATGTCAAATTTGATCATTTTCGGCTTATTTATACTTAGTCCAGTCATAAAGGACCTCTATGTATACATTTTGACTTACTTGGATCAAAATTTCAATGATTTGTATAGTCATGACATTCTAGTGGTAAAATCGGAAATTTTCAAAAAATGTTTTTTTCTATCGAAAAATGTCAAATTTGATCATTTATGGCTTATTTATACTTTGTCCAGTTATAAACGACCTCTATGAATACATTTTGACTTACTTGGATCAAAATTTCAATGATTTGTATAGTCATGACATTCTAGTTGTAAAATCGGAAATTTTCAAAAAATGTTTTTTCTATCGAAAAATGTCAAATTTGATCATTTTTGGCTTATTTATACTTAGTCCAGTCATAAACGACCTCTATGTATACATTTTGACTTCCTTGGATCAAAATTTCAATGATTTGTATAGACATGACTCTCATGTGGAAAAATCGAAAATTTTCAAAAAATGTTTTTTCTATCGAAAAATGTCAAATTTGATCATTTTCGGCTTATTTATACTTAGTCCAGTCATAAAGGACCTCTATGTATACATTTTGACTTACTTGGATCAAAATTTCAATGATTTGTATAGTCATGACATTCTAGTGGTAAAATCGGAAATTTTCAAAAAATGTTTTTTCTATCGAAAAATGTCAAATTTGATCATTTATGGCTTATTTATACTTTGTCCAGTTATAAACGACCTCTATGAATACATTTTGACTTACTTGGATCAAAATTTCAATGATTTGTATAGTCATGACATTCTAGTTGTAAAATCGGAAATTTTCAAAAAATGTTTTTTCTATCAAAAAATGTCAAATTTGATCATTTATGGCTTATTTATACTTAGTCCAGTTATAAACGACCTCTATGTATACATTTTGACTTACTTGGATCAAAATTTCAATGATTTGTATAGTCATGATATTCTAGTTGTAAAATCGGAAATTTTCAAAAAATGTTTTTTCTATCGAAAAATGTCAAATTTGATCATTTTTGGCTTATTTATACTTAGTCCAGTCATAAAGGACCTCTATGTATACATTTTGACTTACTTGGATCAAAATTTCAATGATTTGTATTGACATGACTCTCATGTGGAAAAATCGGAAATTTTCAAAAAATGTTTTTTCTATCGAAAAATGTCAAATTTGATCATTTTTGGCTTATTTATACTTAGTCCAGTCATAAAGGACCTCTATGTATACATTTTGACTTACTTGGATCAAACTTTCAATGATTTGTATAGTCATGACATTCTAGTTGTAAAATCGGAAATTTTCAAAAAATGTCAAATTTGATCATTTTTGGCTTATTTATACTTAGTCCAGTCATAAACGACCTCTATGTATACATTTTGACTTACTTGCATAAAAGTTTCAATGATTTGTATAGTCATGACATTCTAGTTGTAAAATCGGAAATTTTCAAAAAATGTTTTTTCTATCGAAAAATGTCAAATTTGATCATTTTTGGCTTATTTATACTTAGTCCAGTCATAAACGACCCCTATGTATACATTTTGACTTACTTGCATAAAAGTTTCAATGATTTGTATAGTCATGACTCTCATGTTGAAAAATCGAAAATTTTCAAAAAATTTTTTTTTCTATCGAAAAATGTCAAATTTGATCATTTTTGGCTTATTTATACTTAGTTCAGTCATAAACGACCTCTATGTATACATTTTGACTTACTTGGATCAAAATTTCAATGATTTCTATAGTCATGACTCTCATGTTGAAAAATCGAAAATTTTCAAAAAATGTCTTTTCTATCGAAAATGTCAAATTTGATCACTTTTTGCTTATTTATACTTAGTCTAGTCATAAAGAACCTCTATGTATACATCTTGACTTACTTGGATCAAAATTTCAATGATTTGTATAGTCATGACATTCTAGTAGTAAAATCGAAAATTTTCAAAAAATGTTTTTTCTATCGAAAAATGTCAAATTTGATCATTTTTGGCTTATTTATACTTAGTCCAGTCATAAACGACCTCTATGTATACATTTTGACTTACTTGCATAAAAGTTTCAATGATTTGTATAGTCATGACTCTCATGTTGAAAAATCGAAAATTTTCAAAAAATTTTTTTTTCTATCGAAAAATGTCAAATTTGATCATTTTTGGCTTATTTATACTTAGTCCAGTCATAAACGACCTCTATGTATACATTTTGACTTACTTGGATCAAAATTTCAATGATTTCTATAGTCATGACTCTCATGTTGAAAAAACGAAAATTTTCAAAAAATGTCTTTTCTATCGAAATTGTCAAATTTGATCACTTTTTGCTTATTTATACTTAGTCTAGTCATAAAGAACCTCTATGTATACATCTTGACTTACTTGGATCAAAATTTCAATGATTTGTATAGTCATGACATTCTAGTTGTAAAATCGAAAATTTTCAAAAAATGTTTTTTCTATCGAAAAATGTCAAATTTGATCATTTTTGGCTTATTTATACTTAGTCCAGTCATAAACGACCTCTATGTATACATTTTGACTTACTTGCATAAAAGTTTAAATGATTTGTATAGTCATGACTCTCATGTTGAAAAATCGAAAATTTTCAAAAAATGTTTTTTCTATCGAAAAATGTCAAATTTGATCATTTTGGACTTATTTATACTTAGTCCAGTCATAAAGGATCTCTATGTATACATTTTGACTTACTTGGATCAAAATTTCAATGATTTGTATAGACATGACTCCCATGTGGAAAAATCGAAAATTTTCAAAAAATGTTTTTTCTATCGAAAAATGTCAAATTTGATAAATTTTTGGCTTATTTATACTTAGTCCAGTTATAAACGACCTCTATGTATACATTTTGACTTACTTGGATCAAAATTTCAATGATTTGTATAGTCATGACATTCTAGTTGTAAAATCGGAAATTTTCAAAAAATGTTTTTTTATCGAAAAATGTCAAATTTGATTATTTTTGGCTTATTGGCTTAGCCCAGTCATAAACGACCTCTATGTATACATTTTGACTTACTTGGATCAAAATTTCAATGATTTGTATAGTCATGACATTCTAGTTGTAAAATCGGAAATTTTCAAAAAATGTTTTTTCTATCGAAAAATGTCAAATTTGATCATTTTTGGCTTATTTATACTTAGTCCAGTCATAAACGACCTCTATGTATACATTTTGACTTACTTGGATCAAAATTTCAATGATTTGTATAGTCATGACATTCTAGTTGTAAAATCGGAAATTTTCAAAAAATGTTTTTTCTATCGAAAAATGTCAAATTTGATCATTTTTGGCTTATTTATACTTAGTCCAGTCATAAAGGACCTCTATGTATACATTTTGACTTACTTGGATCAAAATTTCAATGATTTGTATTGACATGACTCTCATGTGGAAAAATCGGAAATTTTCAAAAAATGTTTTTTCTATCGAAAAATGTCAAATTTGATCATTTTTGGCTTATTTATACTTAGTCCAGTCATAAAGGACCTCTATGTATACATTTTGACTTACTTGGATCAAACTTTCAATGATTTGTATTGTCATGACATTCTAGTTGTAAAATCGGAAATTTTCAAAAAATGTCAAATTTGATCATTTTTGGCTTATTTATACTTAGTCCAGTCATAAAGGACCTCTATGTATACAGTTTGACTTCCTTGGATCAAAATTTCAATGATTTGTATAGACATGACTCTCATATGGAAAAATCGGAAATTTTCAAAAAATGTTTTTTCTATCGAAAAATGTCAAATTTGATCATTTTTGGCTTATTTATACTTAGTCCAGTCATAAAGGACCTCTATGTATACATTTTGACTTACTTGGATCAAAATTTTAATGATTTGTATAGTCATGACATTCTAGTTGTAAAATCGGAAAATTTCAAAAAATGTTTTTTCTATCGAAAAACGTCAAATTTGATCATTTTTGGCTTATTTAGACTTAGTCCAATCATAAAGGACCTCTATGTATACATTTTGACTTCCTTGGATCAAAATTTCAATGATTTGTATAGACATGACTCTCATGTGGAAAAATCGGAAATTTTCAAAAAATGTTTTTTCTATCGAAAAATGTCAAATTTGATCATTTTGGGCTTATTTATACTTAGTCCAGTCATAAAGGACCTCTATGTATACATTTTGACTTACTTGGATCAAAATTTCAATGATTTGTATTGACATGACTCTCATGTGGAAAAATCGAAAATTTTCAAAAAATGTTTTTTCTATCGAAAAATGTCAAATTTGATCATTTTTGGCTTATTTATACTTAGTCCAGTCATAAAGGACCTCTATGTATACATTTTGACTTACTTGGATCAAAATTTCAATGATTTGTATAGTCATGACATTCTAGTTGTAAAATCGGAAATTTTCAAAAAATGTTTTTTCTATCGAAAAATGTCAAATTTGATCATTTTTGGCTTATTTATACTTAGCCCAGTCATAAACGACCTCTTTGTATACATTTTGACTTACTTGGATCAAAATTTCAATGATTTCTATAGTCATGACTCTCATGTTGAAAAATCGAAAATTTTCAAAAAATGTCTTTTCTATCGAAAATGTCAAATTTGATCACTTTTTGCTTATTTATACTTAGTCTAGTCATAAAGAACCTCTATGTATACATCTTGACTTACTTGGATCAAAATTTCAATGATTTGTATAGTCATGACATTCTAGTTGTAAAATCGGAAATTTTCAAAAAATGTTTTTTCTATCGAAAAATGTCAAATTTGATAATTTTTGGCTTATTTATACTTAGTCCAGTCATAAACGACCTCTATGTATACATTTTGACTTACTTGCATAAAAGTTTCAATGATTTGTATAGTCATGACTCTCATGTTGAAAAAATCGAAAATTTTCAAAAAATGTTTTTTCTATCGAAAAATGTCAAATTTGATCATTTTTGGCTTATTTATACTTAGTCCAGTCATAAAGGACCTCTATGTATACATTTTGACTTACTTGGATCAAAATTTCAATGATTTGTATAGTCATGACATTCTAGTTGTAAAATCGGAAATTTTCAAAAAATGTTTTTTCTATCGAAAAATGTCAAATTTGATCATTTATGGCTTATTTATACTTTGTCCAGTTATAAACGACCTCTATGTATACATTTTGACTTACTTGGATCAAAATTTCAATGATTTGTATAGTCATGACATTCTAGTTGTAAAATGGGAAATTTTCAAAAAATGTTTTTTCTATCGAAAAATGTCAAATTTGATCATTTTTGGCTTCTTTATACTTAGTCTAGTCATAAAGAACCTCTATGTATACATCTTGACTTACTTGGATCAAAATTTCAATGATTTGTATAGTCATGACATTCTAGTTGTAAAATCGAAAATTTTCAAAAAATGTTTTTTCTATCGAAAAATGTCAAATTTGATCATTTATGGCTTATTTATACTTAGTCCAGTTATAAACGACCTCTATGTATACATTTTGACTTACTTGGATCAAAATTTCAATGATTTGTATAGTCATGACATTCTAGTTGTAAAATCGGAAATTTTCAAAAAATGTTTTTTCTATCGAAAAATGTCAAATTTGATCATTTTTGGCTTATTTATACTTAGTCCAGTCATAAACGACCTCTATGTATACATTTTGACTTACTTGGATCAAAATTTCAATGATTTCTATAGTCATGACTCTCATGTTGAAAAATCGAAAATTTTCAAAAAATGTCTTTTCTATCGAAAATGTCAAATTTGATCACTTTTTGCTTATTTATACTTAGTCTAGTCATAAAGAACCTCTATGTATACATTTTTACTTCCTTGGATCAAAATTTCAATGATTTGTATAGACATGACTCTCATGTGGAAAAATCGAAAATTTTCAAAAAATGTTTTTTCTATCGAAAAATGTCAAATTTGATCATTTTTGGCTTATTTATACTTAGTCCAGTCATAAACGACCTCTATGTATACATTTTGACTTACTTGCATAAAAATTTCAATGATTTGTATAGTCATGACTCTCATGTTGAAAAATCGAAAATTTTCAAAAAATGTTTTTTCTATCGAAAAATGTCAAATTTGATCATTTTTGGCTTATTTATACTTAGTCCAGTCATAAAGGACCTCTATGTATACATTTTGACTTACTTGGATCAAAATTTCAATGATTTGTATAGTCATGACATTCTAGTTGTAAAATCGGAAATTTTCAAAAAATGTTTTTTCTATCGAAAAATGTCAAATTTGATCATTTTTGGCTTATTTATACTTAGTCCAGTTAAAAACGACCTCTATGTATACATTTTGACTTACTTGGATCAAAATTTCAATGATTTGTATAGTCATGACATTCTAGTTGTAAAATCGGAAATTTTCAAAAAATGTTTTTTCTATCGAAAAATGTCAAATTTGATCATTTTTGGCTTATTTATACTTAGTCCAGTCATAAACGACCTCTATGTATACATTTTGACTTACTTGGATCAAAATTTCAATGATTTGTATAGACATGACTCTCATGTGGAAAAATCGAAAATTTTCAAAAAATGTTTTTTCTATCGAAAAATGTCAAATTTGATCATTTTCGGCTTATTTATACTTAGTCCAGTCATAAAGGACCTCTATGTATACATTTTGACTTACTTGGATCAAAATTTCAATGATTTGTATAGTCATGACATTCTAGTGGTAAAATCGGAAATTTTCAAAAAATGTTTTTCCTATCGAAAAATGTCAAATTTGATCATTTATGGCTTATTTATACTTTGTCCAGTTATAAACGACCTCTATGAATACATTTTGACTTACTTGGATCAAAATTTCAATGATTTGTATAGTCATGACATTCTAGTTGTAAAATCGGAAATTTTCAAAAAATGTTTTTTCTATCAAAAAATGTCAAATTTGATCATTTATGGCTTATTTATACTTAGTCCAGTTATAAACGACCTCTATGTATACATTTTGACTTACTTGGATCAAAATTTCAATGATTTGTATAGTCATGATATTCTAGTTGTAAAATCGGAAATTTTCAAAAAATGTTTTTTCTATCGAAAAATGTCAAATTTGATCATTTTTGGCTTATTTATACTTAGTCCAGTCATAAACGACCTCTATGTATACATTTTGACTTACTTGCATAAAAATTTCAATGATTTGTATAGTCATGACATTCTAGTTGTAAAATCGGAAATTTTCAAAAAATGTTTTTTCTATCGAAAAACGTCAAATTTGATCATTTTTGGCTTATTTAGACTTAGTCCAATCATAAAGGACCTCTATGTATACATTTTGACTTCCTTGGATCAAAATTTCAATGATTTGTATAGACATGACTCTCATGTGGAAAAATCGGAAATTTTCAAAAAATGTTTTTTCTATCGAAAAATGTCAAATTTGATCATTTTTGGCTTATTTATACTTAGTCCAGTCATAAAGGACCTCTTTGTATACATTTTGACTTACTTGGATCCAAATTTCAACGATTTGTATAGTCATGACATTCTAGTTGTAAAATCGGATATTTTCAAAAAAAGTTTTTTCTATCGAAAAATGTCAAATTTGATCATTTATGGCTTATTTATACTTTGTCCAGTTATAAACGACCTCTATGTATACATTTTGACTTACTTGGATCAAAATTTCAATGATTTGTATAGTCATGACATTCTAGTTGTAAAATCGGAAATTTTCAAAAAATGTTTTTTCTATCGAAAAATGTCAAATTTGATCATTTATGGCTTATTTATACTTAGTCCAGTTATAAACGACCTCAATGTATACAGTTTAACTTACTTGGATCAAAATTTCAATGATTTGCATAGTCATGACATTCTAGTTGTAAAATCGGAAATTTTCAAAAAATGGTTTTTTCTATCGAAAAATGTCAAATTTGATCATTTTTGGCTTATTTATACTTAGTCCAGTCATAAACAACCTCTATGTATACATTTTGACTTACTTGGATCAAAATTTCAATGATTTCCATAGTCATGACTCTCATGTTGAAAAATCGAAAATTTTCAAAAAATGTCTTTTCTATCGAAAATGTCAAATTTGATCACTTTTTGCTTATTTATACTTAGTCTAGTCATAAAGAACCTTCGATGTATACATCTTGACTTACTTGGATCAAAATTTCAATGATTTGTATAGTCATGACATTCTAGTTGTAAAATCGGAAATTTTCAAAAAATGTTTTTTCTATCGAAAAATGTAAAATTTGATCATTTTTGGCTTATTTATACTTAGTCCAGTCATAAACGACCTCTATGTATACATTTTGACTTACTTGCATAAAAATATCAATGATTTGTATAGTCATGACTCTCATGTTGAAAAATCGAAAATTTTCAAAAAATGTTTTTTCTATTGAAAAATGTCAAATTTGATCATTTTTGGCTTATTTATACTTAGTCCAGTCATAAAGGACCTATATGTATACATTTTGACTTACTTGGATCAAAATTTCAATGATTTGTATAGTCATGACATTCTAGTTGTAAAATCGGAAATTTTCAAAAAATGTTTTTTCTATCGAAAAATGTCAAATTTGATCATTTTTGGCTTATTTATACTTAGTCCAGTCATAAAGGACCTCTATGTATACATTTTGACTTACTTGGATCAAAATTTCAATGATTTGTATAGTCATGACATTCTAGTTGTAAAATCGGAAATTTTCAAAAAAAGTTTTTTCTATCGAAAAATGTCAAATTTGATCATTTATGGCTTATTTATACTTTGTCCAGTTATAAACGACCTCTATGTATACATTTTGACTTACTTGGATCAAAATTTCAATGATTTGTATAGTCATGACATTCTAGTTGTAAAATCGGAAATTTTCAAAAAATGTTTTTTCTATCGATAAATGTCAAATTTGATCATTTATGGCTTATTTATACTTAGTCCAGTTATGAACGACCTCTATGTATACATTTTGACTTACTTGGATCAAAATTTCAATGATTTGTATAGTCATGACATTCTAGTTGTAAAATCGGAAATTTTCAAATAATGTCTTTTCTATCGAAAATGTCAAATTTGATAACTTTTTCTTATTTATACTTAGTCTAGTCATAAAGAACCTCGATGTATACATCTTGACTTACTTGGCTCAAAATTTCAATGATTTGTATAGTCATGACATTCTAGTTGTAAAATCGGAAATTTTCAAAAAATGTTTTTTCTATCGAAAAATGTCAAATTTGATCATTTTTGGCTTATTTATACTTAGTCCAGTCATAAACGACCTCTATGTATACATTTTGACTTACTTGCATAAAAATATCAATGATTTGTATAGTCATGACTCTCATGTTGAAAAATCGAAAATTTTCAAAAAATGTTTTTTCTATTGAAAAATGTCAAATTTGATCATTTTTGGCTTATTTATACTTAGTCCAGTCATAAAGGACCTATATGTATACATTTTGACTTACTTGGATCAAAATTTCAATGATTTGTATAGTCATGACATTCTAGTTGTAAAATCGGAAATTTTCAAAAAATGTTTTTTCTATCGAAAAATGTCAAATTTGATCATTTATGGCTTATTTATACTTAGTCCAGTTATCAACGACCTCTATGTTTACATTTTGACTTACTTGGATCAAAATTTCAATGATTTGTATAGTCATGACATTCTAGTTGTAAAATCGGAAATTTTCAAAAAATGTTTTTTCTATCGAAAAATGTCAAATTTGATCATTTTTGGCTTACTTATACTTAGTCCAGTCATTAACGACCTCTATGTATACATTTTGACTTACTTGGATCAAAATTTCAATGATTTCTATAGTCATGACTCTCATGTTGAAAAAACGAAAATTTTCACAAAATGTCTTTTCTATCGAAAATGTCAAATTTGATCACTTTTTGCTTATTTATACTTAGTCTAGTCATAAAGAACCTCTATGTATACATCTTGACTTACTTGGATCAAAATTTCAATGATTTGTATAGTCATGACATTCTAGTTGTAAAATCGGAAATTTTCAAAAAATGTTTTTTCTATCGAAAAATGTCAAATTTGATCATTTTTGGCTTATTTATACTTAGTCCAGTCATAAAGGACCTCTATGTATACATTTTGACTTACTTGGATAAAAATTTCAATGATTTGTATAGACATGACTCTCATGTGGAAAAATCGAAAATTTTCAAAAAATGTTTTTTCTATCGAAAAATGTCAAATTTGATCATTTTTGGCTTATTTATACTTAGTCCAGTCATTAACGACCTCTATGTATACATTTTCACTTACTTGGATCAAAATTTCAATGATTTGTATAGTCATGACAATCTAGTTGTAAAATCGGAAATTTTCAAAAAATGTTTTTTCTATCGAAAAATGTCAAAGTTGATCATTTTTGGCTTATTTATACTTAGTCCAGTCATAAACGACCTCTATGTATACATTTTGACTTACTTGCATAAAAATTTCAATGATTTGTATAGTCATGACTCTCATGTTGAAAAATCGAAAATTTTCAAAAAATGTTTTTTCTATCGAAAAATGTCAAATTTGATCATTTTTGGCTTATTTATACTTAGTCCAGTCATAAAGGACCTCTATGTATACATTTTGACTTACTTGGATCAAAATTTCAATGATTTGTATAGACATGACTCTCATGTGGAAAAATCGAAAATTTTCAAAAAATGTTTTTTCTATCGAAAAATGTCAAATTTGATCATTTTTTGCTTATTTATACTTAGTCCAGTCATCAAGGACCTCTATGTATACATTTTGACTTACTTGGATCAAAATTTCAATGATTTGTAAAGTCATGACTCTCATGTTGAAAAATCGAAAATTTTCAAAAAATGTTTTTTCTATCGAAAAATGTCAAATTTGATCATTTTTGGCTTATTTATACTTAGTCCAGTCATAAAGGACCTCTATGTATACATTTCGACTTACTTGGATCAAAATTTTAATGATTTGTATAGTCATGACATTCTAGTTGTAAAATCGGAAATTTTCAAAAAATGTTTTTTTTATCGAAAAATGTCAAATTTGATCATTTTTGGCTTATTTATACTTAGTCCAGTCATAAAGGACCTCTATGTATACATTTTGACTTACTTGAATCAAAATTTCAATGATTTGTATAGTCATGACATTCTAGTTGTAAAATCGGAAATATTTAAAAAATGTTTTTTCTATCGAAAAATGTCAAATTTGATCATTTTTGGCTTATTTATACTTAGTCCAGTCATAAACGACCTCTATGTATACATTTTGACTTACTTGCATAAAAATTTCAATGATTTGTATAGTCATGACTCTCATGTTGAAAAATCGAAAATTTTCAAAAAATGTTTTTTCTATCGAAAAATGTCAAATTTGATCATTTTTTGCTTATTTATACTTAGTCCAGTCATAAAGGACCTGTATGTATACATTTTGACTTACTTGGATCAAAATTTCAATGATTTGTAAAGTCATGACTCTCATGTTGAAAAATCGAAAACTTTCAAAAAATGTTATTTCTATCGAAAAATGTCAAATTTGATCATTTTAGGCTTATTTATACTTAGTCCAGTCATAAAGGACCTCTATGTATACATTTGGACTTACTTGGATCAAAATTTCAATGATTTGTATAGTCATGACCTTCTAGTTGTAAAATCGGAAATTTTCAAAAAATGTTTTTTTTATCGAAAAATGTCAAATTTGATCATTTTTGGCTTATTTATACTTAGTCCAGTCATTAACGACCTCTATGTATACATTTTCACTTACTTGGATCAAAATTTCAATGATTTGTATAGTCATGACATTCTAGTTGTAAAATCGGAAATTTTCAAAAAATGTTTTTTCTATCGAAAAATGTCAAAGTTGATCATTTTTGGCTTATTTATACTTAGTCCAGTCATAAACGACCTCTATGTATACATTTTGACTTACTTGCATAAAAATTTCAATGATTTGTATAGTCATGACTCTCATGTTGAAAAATCGGAAATTTTCAAAAAATGTTTTTTCTATCGAAAAATGTCAAATTTGATCATTTTTGGATTATTTATACTTAGTCCAGTCATAAAGGACCTCTATGTATACATTTTGACTTACTTGGATCAAAATTTCAATGATTTGTATAGACATGACTCTCATGTGGAAAAATCGAAAATTTTCAAAAAATGTTTTTTTCTATCGAAAAATGTCAAATTTGATCATTTTTGGCTTATTTATACTTAGTCCAGTCATAAAGGACCTCTATGTATACATTTTGACTTACTTGGATCAAAATTTCAATGATTTGTATAGTCATGACATTCTAGTTGTAAAATCGGAAATCTTCAAAAAATGTTTTTTCTATCGAAAAATGTCAAATTTGATCATTTATGGCTTATTTATACTTTGTCCCGTTATAAACGACCTCTATGTATACATTTTGACTTACTTGGATCAAAATTTCAATGATTTGTATAGTCATGACATTCTAGTTGTAAAATCGGAAATTTTCAAAAAATGTTTTTTCTATCGAAAAATGTCAAATTTGATCATTTATGGCTTATTTATACTTAGTCCAGTTATAAACGACCTCTATGTATACATTTTGACTTACTTGGATCAAAATTTCAATGATTTGTATAGTCATGACATTCTAGTTGTAAAATCGGAAATTTTCAAAAAATGTTTTTTCTATCGAAAAATGTCAAATTTGATCATTTTTGGCTTACTTATACTTAGTCCAGTCATTAACGACCTCTATGTATACATTTTGACTTACTTGGATCAAAATTTCAATGATTTCTATAGTCATGACTCTCATGTTGAAAAATCGAAAATTTTCAAAAAATGTCTTTTCTATCGAAAATGTCAAATTTGATCACTTTTTGCTTATTTATACTTAGTCTAGTCATAAAGAACCTCTATGTATACATCTTGACTTACTTGGATCAAAATTTCAATGATTTGTATAGTCATGACATTCTAGTTGTAAAATCGGAAATTTTCAAAAAATGTTTTTTCTATCGAAAAATGTCAAATTTGATCATTTTTGGCTTATTTATACTTAGTCCAGTCATTAACGACCTCTATGTATACATTTTGACTTACTTGGATCAAAATTTCAATGATTTGTAAAGTCATGACTCTCATGTTGAAAAATCGAAAATTTTCAAAAAATGTTTTTTTTATCGAAAAATGTCAAATTTGATCATTTTTGGCTTATTTATACTTAGTCCAGTCATAAACGACCTCTATGTATACATTTGGACTTACTTTGATCAAAATTTCAATGATTTGTATAGACATGACTCTCATGTGGAAAAATCGAAAATTTTCAAAAAATGTTTTTTCTATCGAAAAATGTCAAATTTGATCATTTTTGGCTTATTTATACTTAGTCCAGTCATAAAGGACCTCTATGTATACATTTCGACTTACTTGGATCAAAATTTCAATGATTTGTATAGTCATGACATTCTAGTTGTAAAATCGGAAATTTTCAAAAAATGTTTTTTTTATCGAAAAATGTCAAATTTGATCATTTTTGGCTTATTTATACTTAGTCCAGTCATAAAGGACCTCTATGTATACATTTTGACTTACTTGAATCAAAATTTCAATGATTTGTATAGTCATGACATTCTAGTTGTAAAATCGGAAATTTTCAAAAAATGTTTTTTCTATCGAAAAATGTCAAATTTGATCATTTTTGGCTTATTTATACTTAGTCCAGTCATAAACGACCTCTATGTATTTATTTTGACTTACTTGCATAAAAATTTTAATGATTTGTATAGTCATGACTCTCATGTTGAAAAATCGAAAATTTTCAAAAAATGTTTTTTCTATCGAAAAATGTCAAATTTGATCATTTTTGGCTTATTTATACTTAGTCCAGTCATAAAGGACCTCTATGTTTACATTTAGACTTACTTGGATCAAAATTTCAATGATTTGTATAGACATGACTCTCATGTGGAAAAATCGAAAATTTTCAAAAAATGTTTTTTCTATCGAAAAATGTCAAATTTGATCATTTTTTGCTTATTTATACTTAGTCCAGTCATCAAGGACCTCTATGTATACATTTTGACTTACTTGGATCAAAATTTCAATGATTTGTAAAGTCATGACTCTCATGTTGAAAAATCGAAAATTTTCAAAAAATGTTTTTTCTATCGAAAAATGTCAAATTTGATCATTTTTGGCTTATTTATACTTAGTCCAGTCATAAAGGACCTCTATGTATACATTTCGACTTACTTGGATCAAAATTTCAATGATTTGTATAGTCATGACATTCTAGTTGTAAAATCGGAAATTTTCAAAAAATGTTTTTTTTATCGAAAAATGTCAAATTTGATCATTTTTGGCTTATTTATACTTAGTCCAGTCATAAAGGACCTCTATGTATACATTTTGACTTACTTGGATCAAAATTTCAATGATTTGTAAAGTCATGACTCTCATGTTGAAAAATCGAAAATTTTCAAAAAATGTTTTTTCTATCGAAAAATGTCAAATTTGATCATTTTTGGCTTATTTATACTTAGTCCAGTCACAAACGACCTCTATGTATACATTTGGACTTTCTTGGATCAAAATTTCAATGATTTGTATAGTCATGACATTCTAGTTGTAAAATCGGAAATTTTCAAAAAAAAATTTTTTTTATCGAAAAATGTCAAATTTGATCATTTTTGGCTTATTTATACTTAGTCCAGTCATAAAGGACCTCTATGTATACATTTTGACTTACTTGAATCAAAATTTCAATGATTTGTATAGTCATTACATTCTAGTTGTAAAATCGGAAATTTTCAAAAAATGTTTTTTCTATCGAAAAATGTCAAAGTTGATCATTTTTGGCTTATTTATACTTAGTCCAGTCATAAACGACCTCTATGTATACATTTTGACTTACTTGCATAAAAATTTCAATGATTTGTATAGTCATGACTCTCATGTTGAAAAATCGGAAATTTTCAAAAAATGTTTTTTCTATCGAAAATTGTCAAATTTGATCATTTTTGGCTTATTTATACTTAGTCCAGTCATAAAGGACCTCTATGTAATCATTTTGACTTACTTGGATCAAAATTTCAATGATTTGTATAGACATGACTCTCATGTGGAAAAATCGAAAATTTTCAAAAAATGTTTTTTTCTATCGAAAAATGTCAAATTTGATCATTTTTGGCTTATTTATACTTAGTCCAGTCATAAAGGACCTCTATGTATACATTTTGACTTACTTGGATCAAAATTTCAATGATTTGTATAGTCATAACATTGTAGTTGTAAAATCGGAAATCTTCAAAAAATGTTTTTTCTATCGAAAAATGTCAAATTTGATCATTTATGGCTTATTTATACTTTGTCCAGTTATAAACGACCTCTATGTATACATTTTGACTTACTTGGATCAAAATTTCAATGATTTGTATAGTCATGACTCTCATGTTGAAAAATCGAAAATTTTCAAAAAATGTCTTTTCTATCGAAAATGTCAAATTTGATCACTTTTTGCTTATTTATACTTAGTCTAGTCATAAAGAACCTCTATGTATACATCTTGACTTACTTGGATCAAAATTTCAATGATTTGTATAGTCATGACATTCTAGTTGTAAAATCGGAAATTTTCAAAAAATGTTTTTTCTATCGAAAAATGTCAAATTTGATCATTTTTGGCTTATTTATACTTAGTCCAGTCATAAAGGACCTCTATGTATACATTTTGACTTACTTGGATAAAAATTTCAATGATTTGTATAGACATGACTCTCATGTGGAAAAATCGAAAATTTTCAAAAAATGTTTTTTTCTATCGAAAAATGTCAAATTTGATCATTTTTGGCTTATTTATACTTAGTCCAGTCATTAACGACCTCTATGTATACATTTTCACTTACTTGGATCAAAATTTCAATGATTTGTATAGTCATGACATTCTAGTTGTAAAATCGGAAATTTTCAAAAAATGTTTTTTCTATCGAAAAATGTCAAAGTTGATCATTTTTGGCTTATTTATACTTAGTCCAGTCATAAACGACCAATATGTATACATTTTGACTTACTTGCATAAAAATTTCAATGATTTGTATAGTCATGACTCTCATGTTGAAAAATCGAAAATTTTCAAAAAATGTTTTTTCTTTCGAAAAATGTCAAATTTGATCATTTTTGGCTTATTTATACTTAGTCTAGTCATAAAGGACCTCTATGTATACATTTTGACTTACTTGGATCAAAATTTCAATGATTTGTATAGACATGACTCTCATGTGGAAAAATCGAAAATTTTCAAAAAATGTTTTTTCTATCGAAAAATGTCAAATTTGATCATTTTTTGCTTATTTATACTTAGTCCAGTCATTAACGACCTCTATGTATACATTTTGACTTACTTGGATCAAAATTTCAATGATTTGTAAAGTCATGACTCTCATGTTGAAAAATCGAAAATTTTCAAAAAATGTTATTTCTATCGAAAAATGTCAAATTTGATCATTTTTGGCTTATTTATACTTTGTCCAGTTATAAACGACCTCTATGTATACATTTTGACTTACTTGGATCAAAATTTCAATGATTTGTATAGTCATGACTCTCATGTTGAAAAATCGAAAATTTTCAAAAAATGTCTTTTCTATCGAAAATGTCAAATTTGATCACTTTTTGCTTATTTATACTTAGTCTAGTCATAAAGAACCTCTATGTATACATCTTGACTTACTTGGATCAAAATTTCAATGATTTGTATAGTCATGACATTCTAGTTGTAAAATCGGAAATTTTCAAAAAATGTTTTTTCTATCGAAAAATGTCAAATTTGATCATTTTTGGCTTATTTATACTTAGTCCAGTCATAAAGGACCTCTATGTATACATTTTGACTTACTTGGATAAAAATTTCAATGATTTGTATAGACATGACTCTCATGTGGAAAAATCGAAAATTTTCAAAAAATGTTTTTTCTATCGAAAAATGTCAAATTTGATCATTTTTGGCTTATTTATACTTAGTCCAGTCATTAACGACCTCTATGTATACATTTTCACTTACTTGGATCAAAATTTCAATGATTTGTATAGTCATGACATTCTAGTTGTAAAATCGGAAATTTTCAAAAAATGTTTTTTCTATCGAAAAATGTCAAAGTTGATCATTTTTGGCTTATTTATACTTAGTCCAGTCATAAACGACCAATATGTATACATTTTGACTTACTTGCATAAAAATTTCAATGATTTGTATAGTCATGACTCTCATGTTGAAAAATCGAAAATTTTCAAAAAATGTTTTTTCTATCGAAAAATGTCAAATTTGATCATTTTTGGCTTATTTATACTTAGTCTAGTCATAAAGGACCTCTATGTATACATTTTGACTTACTTGGATCAAAATTTCAATGATTTGTATAGACATGACTCTCATGTGGAAAAATCGAAAATTTTCAAAAAATGTTTTTTCTATCGAAAAATGTCAAATTTGATCATTTTTTGCTTATTTATACTTAGTCCAGTCATTAACGACCTCTATGTATACATTTTGACTTACTTAGATCAAAATTTCAATGATTTGTAAAGTCATGACTCTCATGTTGAAAAATCGAAAATTTTCAAAAAATGTTATTTCTATCGAAAAATGTCAAATTTGATCATTTTTGGCTTATTTATACTTAGTCCAGTAATAAAGGACCTCTATGTATACATTTGGACTTACTTGGATCAAAATTTCAATGATTTGTATAGTCATGACCTTCTAGTTGTAAAATCGGAAATTTTCAAAAAATGTTTTTTTTATCGAAAAATGTCAAATTTGATCATTTTTGGCTTATTTATACTTAGTCCAGTCATTAACGACCTCTATGTATACATTTTCACTTACTTGGATCAAAATTTCAATGATTTGTATAGTCATGACATTCTAGTTGTAAAATCGGAAATTTTCAAAAAATGTTTTTTCTATCGAAAAATGTCAAAGTTGATCATTTTTGGCTTATTTATACTTAGTCCAGTCATAAACGACCTCTATGTATACATTTTGACTTACTTGCATAAAAATTTCAATGATTTGTATAGTCATGACTCTCATGTTGAAAAATCGAAAATTTTCAAAAAATGTTTTTTCTATCGAAAAATGTCAAATTTGATCATTTTTGGCTTATTTATACTTAGTCCAGTCATAAAGGACCTCTATGTATACATTTTGACTTACTTGGATCAAAATTTCAATGATTTGTATAGACATGACTCTCATGTGGAAAAATCGAAAATTTTCAAAAAATGTTTTTTCTATCGAAAAATGTCAAATTTGATCATTTTTTGCTTATTTATACTTAGTCCAGTCATCAAGGACCTCTATGTATACATTTTGACTTACTTGGATCAAAATTTCAATGATTTGTAAAGTCATGACTCTCATGTTGAAAAATCGAAAATTTTCAAAAAATGTTTTTTCTATCGAAAAATGTCAAATTTGATCATTTTTGGCTTATTTATACTTAGTCCAGTCATAAATGACCTCTATGTATACATTTGGACTTACTTGGATCAAAATTTCAATGATTTGTATAGACATGACTCTCATGTGGAAAAATCGAAAATTTTCAAAAAATGTTTTTTCTATCGAAAAATGTCAAATTTGATCATTTTTGGCTTATTTATACTTAGTCCAGTCATAAAGGACCTCTATGTATACATTTCGACTTACTTGGATCAAAATTTCAATGATTTGTATAGTCATGACATTCTAGTTGTAAAAGCGGAAATTTTCAAAAAATGTTTTTTTTATCGAAAAATGTCAAATTTGATCATTTTTGGCTTATTTATACTTAGTCCAGTCATAAAGGACCTCTATGTATACATTTTGACTTACTTGGATCAAAATTTCAATGATTTGTATAGTCATGACATTATAATTGTAAAATCGGAAATTTTCAAAAAATGTTTTTTCTATCGAAAAATGTCAAATTTGATCATTTTTGGCTTATTTATACTTAGTCCAGTCATAAACGACCTCTATGTATACATTTTGACTTACTTGCATAAAAATTTCAATGATTTGTATAGTCATGACTCTCATGTTGAAAAATCGAAAATTTTCAAAAAATGTTTTTTCTATCGAAAAATGTCAAATTTGATCATTTTTTGCTTATTTATACTTAGTCCAGTCATAAAGGACCTCTATGAATACATTTTGACTTACTTGGATCAAAATTTCAATGATTTGTAAAGTCATGACTCTCATGTTGAAAAATCGAAAATTTTCAAAAAATGTTATTTCTATCGAAAAATGTCAAATTTGATCATTTTTGGCTTATTTATACTTAGTCCAGTCATAAAGGACCTCTATGTATACATTTGGACTTACTTGGATCAAAATTTCAATGATTTGTATAGTCATGACATTCTAGTAGTAAAATCGGAAATTTTCTAAAAATGTTTTTTTTATCGAAAAATGTCAAATTTGATCATTTTTGGCTTATTTATACTTAGTCCAGTCATAAAGGACCTCTATGTATACATTTTGACTTACTTGGATCAAAATTTCAATGATTTGTATAGTCATGACATTCTAGTTGTAAAATCGAAAATTTCCAAAAAATGTTTTTTCTATCGAAAAATGTCAAATTTGATCATTTTTAGCTTATTTATACTTAGTCCAGTCATAAAGGAACTCTATGAAAACATTTTGACTTACTTGGATCAAAATTTCAATTATTTGTATAGTCATGACATTCTAGGTGTAAAATCGGAAATTTTCAAAAAATGTTTTTTCTATCGAAAAATGTCAAATTTGATCATTTTTGGCTTATTTATACTTAGTCCAGTCATAAAGGACCTCTATGTATACATTTTGACTTACTTGAATCAAAATTTCAATGATTTGTATAGTCATGACTTTCATGTGGAAAAATCGAAAATTTTCAAAAAATGTTTTTTCAATCGAAAAATGTCAAATTTGATCATTTTTGGCTTATTTATACTTAGTCCAGTCATAAAGGACCTTTTTGCATACATTTTGACTTACTTGGATCAAAATTTCAATGATTTGTATAGTCATGACATTCTAGTTGTAAAATCGGAAATTTTCAAAAAATGTTTTTTCTATCGAAAAATGTCAAATTTGATCATTTTTGGCTTATTTATACTTAGTTCAGTCATAAACGACCTCTATGTATACATTTTCACTTACTTGGATCCAAATTTCAATGATTTGTATAGTCATGACATTCTAGTTGTAAAATCGGAAATTTTCAAAAAATGTTTTTTCTATCGAAAAATGTCAAATTTGATCATTTTTGGCTTATTTATACTTAGTCCAGTCATAAACGACCTCTATGTATACATTTTGACTAACTTGGATCAAAATTTCAATGATTTGTATAGTAATGACTCTCATGTTGAAAAATCGAAAATTTTTAAAAAATGTTTTTTCTATCGAAAAATGTCAAATTTGATCATTTTTGGCTTATTTATACTTAGTCCAGTCATAAAGGACCTCTATGTATACATTTTGACCTACTTGGATCAAAATTTCAATGATTTGTATAGACATGACTCTCATGTGGAAAAATCGAAAATTTTCAAAAAATGTTTTTTCTATCGAAAAATGTCAAATTTGATCATTTTTGGCTTATTTATACTTAGTCCAGTCATAAAGGACCTCTATGTATACATTTTGACTTACTTGGATCAAAATTTCAATGATTTGTATAGTCATGACATTCTAGTTGTAAAATCGGAAATTTTCAAAAAATGTTTTTTCTATCGAAAAATGTCAAATTTGATCATTTTTGGCTTATTTATACTTAGTCCAGTCATAAAGGATTTCTATGTATACATTTGGACTTACTTGGATAAAAATTTCAATGATTTGTATACTCATGACATTCTAGTTGTAAAATCGGAAATTTTCAAAAAATGTTTTTTCTATCGAAAAATGTCAAATTTGATCATTTTTGGCTTATTTATACTTAGTCCAGTCATAAAGGATTTCTATGTATACATTTTGACTTACTTGGATCAAAATTTCAATGATTTGTATAGACATGACTCTCATGTGGAAAAATCGGAAATTTTCAAAAAATGTTTTTTCTATCGAAAAATGTCAAATTTGATCTTTTTTGGCTTATTTATACTTAGTCCAGTCATAAAAGACCTCTTTGTATACATTTTGACTTACTTGGATCAAAATTTCAATGATTTGTATAGTCATGACATTCTAGTTGTAAAATCGGAAATTTTCAAAAAATGTTTTTTCTATCGAAAAATGCCAAATTTGATCATTTTTGGCTTATTTATACTAAGTCCAGTCATATAGGACCTCTATGTATACATTTTAACTTACTTGGATAAAATTTCAATGATTTGTATAGACATGACTCTCATGTGGAAAAATCTAAAATTTTCAAAAAATGTTTTTTCTATCGAAAAATGTCAAATTTAATCATTTTTGGCTTATTTATACTTAGTCCAGTCATAAAGGACCTCTATGTATACATTTTGACTTACTTGGATCAAAATTTCAATTATTTGTATAGTCATGACATTCTAGGTGTAAAATCGGAAATTTTCAAAAAATGTTTTTTCTATCGAAAAATGTCAAATTTGATCATTTTTGGCTTATTTATACTTAGTCCAGTCATGAACGACATCTATGTATACATTTTGACTTACTTGGATCAAAATTTCAATGATTTGTATAGAAATGACTCTCATGTGGAAAAATCGAAAATTTTCAAAAAATGTTTTTTCTATCGAAAAATGTCAAATTTGATCTTTTTTGGCTTATTTATACTTAGTCCAGTCATAAAAGACCTCTTTGCATACATTTTGACTTACTTGGATCAAAATTTCAATGAGTTGTATAGTCATGACATTCTAGTTGTAAAATCGGAAATTTTCAAAAAATGTTTTTTCTATCGAAAAATGTCAAATTTGATCATTTTTGGCTTATTTATACTTAGTCCAGTCATAAAGGACCTCTATGTATACATTTTGACTTACTTGGATCAAAATTTCAATGATTTGTATAGTCATGACATTCTAGTTGTAAAATCGGAAATTTTCAAAAAATGTTTTTTCTATCGAAAAATGTCAAATTTGATCATTTTTGGCTTATTTATACTTAGTCCAGTCATAAAGGATTTCTATGTATACATTTGGACTTACTTGGATAAAAATTTTAAATGATTTGTATACTCATGACATTCTAGTTGTAAAATCGGAAATTTTCAAAAAATGTTTTTTCTATCGAAAAATGTCAAATTTGATCATTTTTGGCTTATTTATACTTAGTCCAGTCATAAACGACCTCTATGTATACATTTTCACTTACTTGGATCCAAATTTCAATGATTTGTATAGTCATGACATTCTAGTTGTAAAATCGGAAATTTTCAAAAAATGTTTTTTCTATCGAAAAATGTCAAATTTGATCATTTTTGGCTTATTTATACTTAGTCCAGTCATAAAAGACCTCTTTGTATACATTTTGACTTACTTGGATCAAAATTTCAATGATTTGTATAGTCATGACATTCTAGTTGTAAAATCGGAAATTTTCAAAAAATGATTTTTCTATCGAAAAATGTCAAATTTGATCATTTTTGGCTTATTTATACTTAGTCCAGTCATAAAGGACCTCTTTGTTTACATTTTGACTTACTTGGATCAAAATTTCAATGATTTGTATAGTCATGACATTCTAGTTGTAAAATCGGAAATTTTCAAAAAATGTTTTTTCTATCGAAAAATGTCAAATTTGATCATTTTTGGCTTATTTATACTTGGTCCAGTCATAAAAGACCTCTTTGTATACATTTTGACTTACTTGGATCAAAATTTCAATGATTTGTATAGTCATGACATTCTAGTTGTAAAATCGGAAATTTTCAAAAAATGTTTTTTCTATCGAAAAATGCCAAATTTGATCATTTTTGGCTTATTTATACTGAGTCCAGTCATATAGGACCTCTATGTATACATTTTAACTTACTTGGATAAAATTTCAATGATTTGTATAGACATGACTCTCATGTGGAAAAATCGAAAATTTTCAAAAAATGTTTTTTCTATCGAAAAATGTCAAATTTAATCATTTTTGGCTTATTTATACTTAGTCCAGTCATAAAGGACCTCTATGTATACATTTTGACTTACTTGGATCAAAATTTCAATTATTTGTATAGTCATGACATTCTAGGTGTAAAATCGGAAATTTTCTAAAAATGTTTTTTCTATCGAAAAATGTCAAATTTGATCATTTTTGGCTTATTTATACTTAGTCCAGTCATAAACGACCTCTATGTATACATTTTGACTTACATGGATCAAAATTTCAATGATTTGTATAGTCATGACATTCTAGTTGTAAAATCGGAAATTTTCAAAAAATGTTTTTTCTATCGAAAAATGTCAAATTTGATCATTTTTGGCTTATTTATACTTAGTCCAGTCATAAACGACCTCTATGTATACATTTTCACTTACTTGGATCAAAATTTCAATGATTTGTATAGTCATGACATTCTAGTTGTAAAATCGGAAATTTTCAAAAAATGTTTTTTCTATCGAAAAATGTCAAATTTGATCATTTTTGGCTTATTTATACTTATTCCAGTCATAAAGGACCTCTTTGTTTACATTTTGACTTACTTGGATCAAAATTTCAATGATTTGTATAGTCATGACATTCTAGTTGTAAAATCGGAAATTTTCAAAAAATGTTTTTTCTATCGAAAAATGTCAAATTTGATCATTTTTGGCTTATTTATACTTAGTCCAGTCATAAACGACCTCTATGTATACATTTTGACTTACTTGGATCAAAATTTCAATGATTTGTATAGTAATGACTCTCATGTTGTAAAATAGAAAATTTTCAAAAAATGTTTTTTCTATCGAAAAATGTCAAATTTGATCATTTTTGGCTTATTTATACTTAGTCCAGTCATAAAGGACCTCTATGTATACATTTTGACCTACTTGGATCAAAATTTTAATGATTTGTATAGACATGACTCTCATGTGGAAAAATCGAAAATTTTCAAAAAAGTTTATTCTATCGAAAAATGTCAAATTTGATCATTTTTGGCTTATTTATACTTAGTCCAGTCATAAAGGACCTCTATGTATACATTTTGACCTACTTGGATCAAAATTTCAATGATTTGTATAGACATGACTCTCATGTGGAAAAATCGAAAATTTTCAAAAAATGTTTTTTCTATCGAAAAATGTCAAATTTGATCATTTTTGGCTTATTTATACTTAGTCCAGTCATAAAGGATTTCTATGTATACATTTTGACTTACTTGGATCAAAATTTCAATGATTTGTATAGTCATGACATTCTAGTTGTAAAATCGGAAATTTTCAAAAAATGTTTTTTCTATCGAAAAATGTCAAATTTGATCATTTTTGGCTTATTTAGACTTAGTCCAGTCATAAAGGATTTCTATGTATACATTTGGACTTACTTGGATAAAAATTTCAATGATTTGTATACTCATGACATTCTAGTTGTAAAATCGGAAATTTTCAAAAAATGTTTTTTCTATCGAAAAATGTCAAATTTGATCATTTTTGGCTTATTTATACTTAGTCCAGTCATGAACGACATCTATGTATACATTTTGACTTACTTGGATCAAAATTTCAATGATTTGTATAGACATGACTCTCATGTGGAAAAATCGAAAATTTTCAAAAAATGTTTTTTCTATCGAAAAATGTCAAATTTGATCTTTTTTGGCTTATTTATACTTAGTCCAGTCATAAAAGACCTCTTTGTATACATTTTGACTTACTTGGATCAAAATTTCAATGATTTGTATAGTCATGACATTCTAGTTGTAAAATCGGAAATTTTCAAAAAATGTTTTTTCTATCGAAAAATGTCAAATTTGATCATTTTTGGCTTATTTATACTGAGTCCAGTCATATAGGGCCTCTATGTATACATTTTAACTTACTTGGATAAAATTTCAATGATTTGTATAGACATGACTCTCATGTGGAAAAATCGAAAATTTTCAAAAAATGTTTTTTCTATCGAAAAATGTCAAATTTAATCATTTTTGGCTTATTTATACTTAGTCCAGTCATAAAGGACCTCTATGTATACATTTTGACTTACTTGGATCAAAATTTCAATTATTTGTATAGTCATGACATTCTAGGTGTAAAATCGGAAACTTTCTAAAAATGTTTTTCTATCGAAAAATGTCAAATTTGATCATTTTTGGCTTATTTATACTTAGTCCAGTCATAAACGACCTCTATGTATACATTTTGACTTACATGGATCAGAATTTCAATGATTTGTATAGTCATGACATTCTAGTTGTAAAATCGGAAATTTTCAAAAAATGTTTTTTCTATCGAAAAATGTCAAATTTGATCATTTTTGGCTTATTTATACTTAGTCCAGTCATAAACGACCTCTATGTATACATTTTCACTTACTTGGATCAAAATTTCAATGATTTGTATAGTCATGACATTCTAGTTGTAAAATCGGAAATTTTCAAAAAATGTTTTTTTCTATCGAAAAATGTCAAATTTGATCATTTTTGGCTTATTTATACTTAGTCCAGTCATAAAGGACCTCTTTGTTTACATTTTGACTTACTTGGATCAAAATTTCAATGATTTGTATAGTCATGACATTCTAGTTGTAAAATCGGAAATTTTCAAAAAATGTTTTTTCTATCGAAAAATGTCAAATTTGATCATTTTTGGCTTATTTATACTTAGTCCAGTCATAAACGACCTCTATGTATACATTTTGACTTACTTGGATCAAAATTTCAATGATTTGTATAGTAATGACTCTCATGTTGAAAAATAGAAAATTTTCAAAAAATGTTTTTTCTATCGAAAAATGTCAAATTTGATCATTTTTGGCTTATTTATACTTAGTCCAGTCATAAAGGACCTCTATGTATACATTTTGACCTACTTGGATCAAAATTTTAATGATTTGTATAGACATGACTCTCATGTGGAAAAATCGAAAATTTTCAAAAAAGTTTATTCTATCGAAAAATGTCAAATTTGATCATTTTTGGCTTATTTATACTTAGTCCAGTCATAAACGACATCTATGTATACATTTTGACTTACTTGGATCAAAATTTCAATGATTTGTATAGACATGACTCTCATGTGGAAAAACCGAAAATTTTCAAAAAATGTTTTTTCTATCGAAAAATGTCAAATTTGATCAGTTTTGGCTTATTTATACTTAGTCCAGTCATAAAATAACTCTATGTATACATTTTGACTTACTTGGATCAAAATTTCAATTATTTGTATAGTCATGACATTCTAGGTGTAAAATCGGAAATTTTCAAAAAATGTTTTTTCTATCGAAAAATGTCAAATTTGATCATTTTTGGCTTATTTATACTTAGCCCAGTCATAAAGGAACTCTATGTATACATTTTGACTTACTTGGATCAAAATTTCAATTATTTGTATAGTCATGACATTCTAGGTGTAAAATCGGAAATTTTCAAAAAATGTTTTTTTCTATCGAAAAATGTAAAATTTGATCATTTTTGGCTTATTTATACTTAGTCCAGTCATAAAGGACCTCTATGTATACATTTTGACTTACATGGATCAAAATTTCAATGATTTGTATAGTCATGACATTCTAGTTGTAAAATCGGAAATTTTCAAAAAATGTTTTTTCTATCGAAAAATGTCAAATTTGACCATTTTTGGCTTATTTATACTTAGTCCAGTCATTAACGACCTCTATGTATACATTTTCACTTACTTGGATCAAAATTTCAATGATTTGTATAGTCATGACATTCTAGTTGTAAAATCGAAAATTTTCAAAAAATGTTTTTTCTATCGAAAAATGTCAAATTTGATCATTTTTGGCTTATTTATACTTAGTCCAGTCATAAAGGACCTCTATGTATACATTTTGACCTACTTGGATCAAAATTTCAATGATTTGTATAGACATGACTCTCATGTGGAAAAATCGAAAATTTTCAAAAACTGTTTATTCTATCGAAAAATGTCAAATTTGATCATTTTTTGCTTATTTATACTTAGTCCAGTCATAAAGGACCTCTATGTATACATTTTGACTTACTTGGATCAAAATTTCAATGATTTGTATAGATATGACTCTCATGTGGAAAAATCGAAAATTTTCAAAACATGTTTTTTCTGTCGAAAAATGTCAAATTTGATCATTTTTGGCTTATTTATACTTATTCCAGTCATAAAGGACCTCTATGTATACATTTTGACTTACTTGGATCAAAATTTCAATGATTTGTATAGTCATGACATTCTAGTTGTAAAATCGGAAATTTTCAAAAAATGTTTTTTCTATCGAAAAATGTCAAATTTGATCATTTTTGGCTTATTTATACTTAGTAAAGTCATAAAGGACCTCTATGTATACATTTGGACTTACTTGGATAGAAATTTCAATGATTTGTATAGTCATGACATTCCAGTTGTAAAATCGGAAATTTTCAAAAAATGTTTTTTCTATCGAAAAATGTCAAATTTGATCATTTTTGGCTTAATTATACTTAGTCCAGTCATAAACGACATCTATGTATACATTTTGACTTACTTGGATCAAAATTTCAATGATTTGTATAGACATGACTCTCATGTGGAAAAATCGAAAATTTTCAAAAAATGTTTTTTTCTATCGAAAAATATCAAATTTGATCATTTTTGGCTTATTTATACTTAGTCCAGTCATAAAGGACCTTTATGTATACATTTTGACTTACTTGGATCAAAATTTCAATGATTTGTATAGTCATGACATTCTTGTTGTAAAATCGGAAATTTTCAAAAAATGTTTTTTCTATCGAAAAATGTCAAATTTGATCATTTTTGGCTTATTTATACTTAGTCCAGTCATAAACGACCTCTATGTATACATTTTCACTTACTTGGATCAAAATTTCAATGATTTGTATAGTCATGACATTCTAGTTGTAAAATCGGAAATTTTCAAAAAATGTTTTTTCTATCGAAAAATGTCAAATTTGATCATTTTTGGCTTATTTATACTTAGTCCAGTCATAAAGGACCTCTTTGTTTACATTTTGACTTACTTGGATCAAAATTTCAATGATTTGTATAGTCATGACATTCTAGTTGTAAAATCGGAAATTTTCAAAAAAGGTTTTTTCTATCGAAAAATGTCAAATTTGATCATTTTTGGCTTATTTATACTTAGTCCAGTCATAAACGACCTCCATGTATACATTTTGACTTACTTGGATCAAAATTTCAATGATTTGTATAGTAATGACTCTCATGTTGAAAAATCGAAAATTTTCAAAAAATGTTTTTTCTATCGAAAAATGTCAAATTTGATCATTTTTGGCTTATTTATACTTAGTCCAGTCATAAAGGACCTCTTTGTTTACATTTTGACTTACTTGGATCAAAATTTCAATGATTTGTATAGTCATGACATTCTAGTTGTAAAATCGGAAATTTTCAAAAAAGGTTTTTTCTATCGAAAAATGTCAAATTTGATCATTTTTGGCTTATTTATACTTAGTCCAGTCATAAAGGACCTCTTTGTTTACATTTTGACTTACTTGGATCAAAATTTCAATGATTTGTATAGTCATGACATTCTTGTTGTAAAATCGGAAATTTTCAAAAAATGTTTTTTCTATCGAAAAATGTCAAATTTGATCATTTTTGGCTTATTTATACTTAGTCCAGTCATAAACGACCTCTATGTATACATTTTCACTTACTTGGATCAAAATTTCAATGATTTGTATAGTCATGACATTCTAGTTGTAAAATCGGAAATTTTCAAAAAATGTTTTTTCTATCGAAAAATGTCAAATTTGATCATTTTTGGCTTATTTATACTTAGTCCAGTCATAAAGGACCTCTTTGTTTACATTTTGACTTACTTGGATCAAAATTTCAATAATTTGTATAGTCATGACATTCTAGTTGTAAAATCGGAAATTTTCAAAAAATGTTTTTTCTATCGAAAAATGTCAAATTTGATCATTTTTGGCTTATTTATACTTAGTCCAGTCATTAACGACCTCTATGTATCCATTTTGACTTACTTGGATCAAAATTTCAATGATTTGTATAGTAATGACTCTCATGTTGAAAAATCGAAAATTTTCAAAAAATGTTTTTTCTATCGAAAAATGTCAAATTTGATCATTTTTGGCTTATTTATACTTAGTCCAGTCATAAAGGACCTCTATGTATACATTTTGACCTACTTGGATCAAAATTTTAATGATTTGTATAGACATGACTCTCATGTGGAAAAATCGAAAATTTTCAAAAAAGTTTATTCTATCGGAAAATGTCAAATTTGATCATTTTTGGCTTATTTATACTTAGTCCAGTCATAAATGACATCTATGTATACATTTTGACTTACTTGGATCAAAATTTCAATGATTTGTATAGACATGACTCTCATGAGGAAAAACCGAAAATTTTCAAAAAATGTTTTTTCTATCGAAAAATGTCAAATTTGATCATTTTTGGCTTATTTATACTTAGCCCAGTCATAAAGGAACTCTATGTATACATTTTGACTTACTTGGATCAAAATTTCAATTATTTGTATAGTCATGACATTCTAGGTGTAAAATCGGAAATTTTCAAAAAATGTTTTTTCTATCGAAAAATGTAAAATTTGATCATTTTTGGCTTATTTATACTTAGTCCAGTCATAAAGGACCTCTATGTATACATTTTGACTTACATGGATCAAAATTTCAATGATTTGTATAGTCATGACATTCTAGTTGTAAAATCGGAAATTTTCAAAAAATGTTTTTTCTATCGAAAAATGTCAAATTTGACCATTTTTGGCTTATTTATACTTAGTCCAGTCATTAACGACCTCTATGTATACATTTTCACTTACTTGGATCAAAATTTCAATGATTTGTATAGTCATGACATTCTAGTTGTAAAATCGAAAATTTTCAAAAAATGTTTTTTCTATCGAAAAATGTCAAATTTGATCATTTTTGGCTTATTTATACTTAGTCCAGTCATAAACGACCTCTATGTATGCATTTTGACCTACTTGGATCAAAATTTCAATGATTTGTATAGACATGACTCTCATGTGGAAAAATCGAAAATTTTCAAAAAATGTTTTTTCTATCGAAAAATGTCAAATTTGATCAGTTTTGGCTTATTTATACTTAGTCCAGTCATAAAATAACTCTATGTATACATTTTGACTTACTTGGATCAAAATTTCAATTATTTGTATAGTCATGACATTCTAGGTGTAAAATCGGAAATTTTCAAAAAATGTTTTTTCTATCGAAAAATGTTAAATTTGATCATTTTTGGCTTATTTATACTTAGTCCAGTCATGAAGGACCTCTTTGTGTACATTTTGACTTACTTGGATCAAAATTTCCATGATTTGTATAGTCATGACATTCTAGTTGTAAAATCGGAAATTTTCAAAAAATGTTTTTTCTATCGAAAAATGTCAAATTTGATCATTTTTGGCTTATTTATACTTAGTCCAGTCATTAACGACCTCTATGTATACATTTTGACCTACTTGGATCAAAATTTTAATGATTTGTATAGACATGACTCTCATGTGGAAAAATCGAAAATTTTCAAAAAAGTTTATTCTATCGGAAAATGTCAAATTTGATCATTTTTGGCTTATTTATACTTAGTCCAGTCATAAATGACATCTATGTATACATTTTGACTTACTTGGATCAAAATTTCAATGATTTATATAGACATGACTCTCATGAGGAAAAACCGAAAATTTTCAAAAAATGTTTTTTCTATCGAAAAATGTCAAATTTGATCATTTTTGGCTTATTTATACTTAGTTCAGTCATTAACGACCTCTATGTATACATTTTGACTTACATGGATCAAAATTTTAATGATTTGTATAGTCATGACATTCTAGTTGTAAAATCGGAAATTTTCAAAAAATGTTTTTTCTATCGAAAAATGTCAAATTTGATCATTTTTGGCTTATTTATACTTAGTCCAGTCATTAACGACCTCTATGTATACATTTTCACTTACTTGGATCAAAATTTCAATGATTTGTATAGTCATGACATTCTAGTTGTAAAATCGGAAATTTTCAAAAGATGTTTTTTCTATCGAAAAATGTCAAATTTGATCATTTTTGGCTTATTTATACTTAGTCCAGTCATAAAGGACCTCTTTGTTTACATTTTGACTTACTTGGATCAAAATTTCAATGATTTGTATAGTCATGACATTCTAGTTGTAAAATCGGAAATTTTCAAAAAATGTTTTTTCTATCGAAAAATGTCAAATTTGATCATTTTTGGCTTATTTATACTTAGTCCAGTCATAAACGACCTCTATGTATACATTTTGACTTACTTGGATCAAAATTTCAATGATTTGTATAGTCATGACATTCTAGTTGTAAAATCGAAAATTTTCAAAAAATGTTTTTTCTATCGAAAAATGTCAAATTTGATCATTTTTGGCTTATTTATACTTAGTCCAGTCATAAAGGACCTCTATGTATACATTTTGACCTACTTGGATCAAAATTTCAATGATTTGTATAGACATGACTCTCATGTGGAAAAATCGAAAATTTTCAAAAACTGTTTATTCTATCGAAAAATGTCAAATTTGATCATTTTTGGCTTATTTATACTTAGTCCAGTCATAAAGGACCTCTATGTATACATTTTGACTTACTTGGATCAAAATTTCAATGATTTGTATCGTCATGACATTCTAGTTGTAAAATCGGAAATTTTCAAAAAATGTTTTTTCTATCGAAAAATGTCAAATTTGATCATTTTTGGCTTATTTATACTTAGTCCAGTCATAAACGACCTCTATGTATACATTTTGACTTACTTGGATCAAAATTTCAATGATTTGTATAGTAATGACTCTCAAGTTGAAAAATCGAAAATTTTCAAAAAATGTTTTTTCTATCGAAAAATGTCAAATTTGATCATTTTTGGTTTATTTATACTTAGTCCAGTCATAAAGGACCTCTATGTATACATTTTGACCTACTTGGATCAAAATTTCAATGATTTGTATAGATATGACTCTCATGTGGAAAAATCGAAAATTTTCAAAACATGTTTTTTCTGTCGAAAAATGTCAAATTTGATCATTTTTGGCTTATTTATACTTATTCCAGTCATAAAGGACCTCTATGTATACATTTTGACTTACTTGGATCAAAATTTCAATGATTTGTATAGTCATGACATTCTAGTTGTAAAATCGGAAATTTTCAAAAAATGTTTTTTTCTATCGAAAAATGTCAAATTTGATCATTTTTGGCTTATTTATACTTAGTAAAGTCATAAAGGACCTCTATGTATACATTTGGACTTACTTGGATAGAAATTTCAATGATTTGTATAGTCATGACATTCCAGTTGTAAAATCGGAAATTTTCAAAAAATGTTTTTTCTATCGAAAAATGTCAAATTTGATCATTTTTGGCTTAATTATACTTAGTCCAGTCATAAACGACATCTATGTATACATTTTGACTTACTTGGATCAAAATTTCAATGATTTGTATAGACATGACTCTCATGTGGAAAAATCGAAAATTTTCAAAAAATGTTTTTTCTATCGAAAAATATCAAATTTGATCATTTTTGGCTTATTTATACTTAGTCCAGTCATAAAGGACCTTTATGTATACATTTTGACTTACTTGGATCAAAATTTCAATGATTTGTATAGTCATGACATTCTTGTTGTAAAATCGGAAATTTTCAAAAAATGTTTTTTCTATCGAAAAATGTCAAATTTGATCATTTTTGGCTTATTTATACTTAGTCCAGTCATAAACGACCTCTATGTATACATTTTCACTTACTTGGATCAAAATTTCAATGATTTGTATAGTCATGACATTCTAGTTGTAAAATCGGAAATTTTCAAAAAATGTTTTTTCTATCGAAAAATGTCAAATTTGATCATTTTTGGCTTATTTATACTTAGACCAGTCATAAAGGACCTCTTTGTTTACATTTTGACTTACTTGGATCAAAATTTCAATGATTTGTATAGTCATGACATTCTAGTTGTAAAATCGGAAATTTTCAAAAAAGGTTTTTTCTATCGAAAAATGTCAAATTTGATCATTTTTGGCTTATTTATACTTAGTCCAGTCATAAACGACCTCCATGTATACATTTTGACTTACTTGGATCAAAATTTCAATGATTTGTATAGTAATGACTCTCATGTTGAAAAATCGAAAATTTTCAAAAAATGTTTTTTCTATCGAAAAATGTCAAATTTGATCATTTTTGGCTTATTTATACTTAGTCCAGTCATAAAGGACCTCTATGTATACATTTTGACCTACTTGGATCAAAATTTTAATGATTTGTATAGACATGACTCTCATGTGGAAAAATCGAAAATTTTCAAAAAAGTTTATTCTATCGAAAAATGTCAAATTTGATCATTTTTGGCTTATTTATACTTAGTCCAGTCATAAACGACATCTATGTATACATTTTGACTTACTTGGATCAAAATTTCAATGATTTGTATAGACATGACTCTCATGTGGAAAAATCGAAAATTTTCAAAAAATGTTTTTTCTATCGAAAAATGTCAAATTTGATCATTTTTGGCTTATTTATACTTAGTCCAGTCATTAACGACCTCTATGTATACATTTTCACTTACTTGGATCAAAATTTCAATGATTTGTATAGTCATGACATTCTAGTTGTAAAATCGGAAATTTTCAAAAAATGTTTTTTCTATCGAAAAATGTCAAATTTGATCATTTTTGGCTTATTTATACTTAGTCCAGTCATAAAGGACCTCTATGTTTACATTTTGACTTACTTGGATCAAAATTTCAATGATTTGTATAGTCATGACATTCTAGTTGTAAAATCGGAAATTTTCAAAAAATGTTTTTTCTATCGAAAAATGTCAAATTTGATCATTTTTGGCTTATTTATACTTAGTCCAGTCATAAACGACCTCTATGTATACATTTTGACATAATTGGATCAAAATTTCAATGATTTGTATAGTAATGACTCTCATGTTGAAAAATCGAAAATTTTCAAAAAATGTTTTTTCTATCGAAAAATGTCAAATTTGATCATTTTTGGCTTATTTATACTTAGTCCAGTCATAAAGGACCTCTATGTATACATTTTGACCTACTTGGATCAAAATTTCAATGATTTGTATAGTCATGACATTCTAGTTGTAAAATCGGAAATTTTCAAAAAATGTTTTTTCTATCGAAAAATGTCAAATTTGATCATTTTTGGCTTATTTATACTTAGTCCAGTCATAAACGACCTCTATGTATACATTTTGACATAATTGGATCAAAATTTCAATGATTTGTATAGTAATGACTCTCATGTTGAAAAATCGAAAATTTTCAAAAAATGTTTTTTCTATCGAAAAATGTCAAATTTGATCATTTTTGGCTTATTTATACTTAGTCCAGTCATAAAGGACCTCTATGTATACATTTTGACCTACTTGGATCAAAATTTCAATGATTTGTATAGACATGACTCTCATGTGGAAAAATCGAAAATTTTCAAAAAATGTTTTTTCTATCGAAAAATGTCAAATTTAATCATTTTTGGCTTATTTATACTTAGTCCAGTCATTAACGACCACTATGTATACATTTTCACTTACTTGGATCAAAATTTCAATGATTTGTATAGTCATGACATTCTAGTTGTAAAATCGGAAATTTTCAAAAAATGTTTTTTTTATCGAAAAATGTCAAATTTGATCATTTTTGGCTTATTCATACTTAGTCCAGTCATAAACGACCTCTATGTATACATTTTGACTTACTTGGATCAAAATTTCAATGATTTGTATAGTAATGACTCTCATGTTGAAAAATCGAAAATTTTCAAAAAATGTTTTTTCTATCGAAAAATGTCAAATTTGACCATTTTTGGCTTATTTATACTTAGTCCAGTCATTAACGACCTCTATGTATACATTTTCACTTACTTGGATCAAAATTTCAATGATTTGTATAGTCATGACATTCTAGTTGTAAAATCGAAAATTTTCAAAAAATGTTTTTTCTATCGAAAAATGTCAAATTTGATCATTTTTGGCTTATTTATACTTAGTCCAGTCATAAAGGACCTCTATGTATACATTTTGACCTACTTGGATCAAAATTTCAATGATTTGTATAGACATGACTCTCATGTGGAAAAATCGAAAATTTTCAAAAAATGTTTTTTCTATCGAAAAATGTCAAATTTGATCAGTTTTGGCTTATTTATACTTAGTCCAGTCATAAAATAACTCTATGTATACATTTTGACTTACTTGGATCAAAATTTCAATTATTTGTATAGTCATGACATTCTAGGTGTAAAATCGGAAATTTTCAAAAAATGTTTTTTCTATCGAAAAATGTCAAATTTGATCATTTTTGGCTTATTTATACTTAGTCCAGTCATAAAGGACCTCTTTGTGTACATTTTGACTTACTTGGATCAAAATTTCAATGATTTGTATAGTCATGACATTCTAGTTGTAAAATCGGAAATTTTCAAAAAATGTTTTTTCTATCGAAAAATGTCAAATTTGATCATTTTTGGCTTATTTATACTTAGTCCAGTCATTAACGACCTCTATGTATACATTTTGACCTACTTGGATCAAAATTTTAATGATTTGTATAGACATGACTCTCATGTGGAAAAATCGAAAATTTTCAAAAAAGTTTATTCTATCGGAAAATGTCAAATTTGATCATTTTTGGCTTATTTATACTTAGTCCAGTCATAAATGACATCTATGTATACATTTTGACTTACTTGGATCAAAATTTCAATGATTTATATAGACATGACTCTCATGAGGAAAAACCGAAAATTTTCAAAAAATGTTTTTTCTATCGAAAAATGTCAAATTTGATCATTTTTGGCTTATTTATACTTAGTTCAGTCATAAAGGAACTCTATGTATACATTTTGACTTACTTGGATCAAAATTTCAATTATTTGTATAGTCATGACATTCTAGGTGTAAAATCGGAAATTTTCAAAAAATGTTTTTTCTATCGAAAAATGTAAAATTTGATCATTTTTGGCTTATTTATACTTAGTCCAGTCATAAAGGACCTCTATGTATACATTTTGACTTACATGGATCAAAATTTCAATGATTTGTATAGTCATGACATTCTAGTTGTAAAATCGGAAATTTTCAAAAAATGTTTTTTCTATCGAAAAATGTCAAATTTGATCATTTTTGGCTTATTTATACTTAGTCCAGTCATTAACGACCTCTATGTATACATTTTCACTTACTTGGATCAAAATTTCAATGATTTGTATAGTCATGACATTCTAGTTGTAAAATCGGAAATTTTCAAAAGATGTTTTTTCTATCGAAAAATGTCAAATTTGATCATTTTTGGCTTATTTATACTTAGTCCAGTCATAAAGGACCTCTTTGTTTACATTTTGACTTACTTGGATCAAAATTTCAATGATTTGTATAGTCATGACATTCTAGTTGTAAAATCGGAAATTTTCAAAAAATGTTTTTTCTATCGAAAAATGTCAAATTTGATCATTTTTGGCTTATTTATACTTAGTCCAGTCATAAACGACCTCTATGTATACATTTTGACTTACTTGGATCAAAATTTCAATGATTTGTATAGTCATGACATTCTAGTTGTAAAATCGAAAATTTTCAAAAAATGTTTTTTCTATCGAAAAATGTCAAATTTGATCATTTTTGGCTTATTTATACTTAGTCCAGTCATAAAGGACCTCTATGTATACATTTTGACCTACTTGGATCAAAATTTCAATGATTTGTATAGACATGACTCTCATGTGGAAAAATCGAAAATTTTCAAAAACTGTTTATTCTATCGAAAAATGTCAAATTTGATCATTTTTGGCTTATTTATACTTAGTCCAGTCATAAATGACATCTATGTATACATTTTGACTTACTTGGATCAAAATTTCAATGATTTATATAGACATGACTCTCATGAGGAAAAACCGAAAATTTTCAAAAAATGTTTTTTCTATCGAAAAATGTCAAATTTGATCATTTTTGGCTTATTTATACTTAGTTCAGTCATAAAGGAACTCTATGTATACATTTTGACTTACTTGGATCAAAATTTCAATTATTTGTATAGTCATGACATTCTAGGTGTAAAATCGGAAATTTTCAAAAAATGTTTTTTCTATCGAAAAATGTAAAATTTGATCATTTTTGGCTTATTTATACTTAGTCCAGTCATAAAGGACCTCTATGTATACATTTTGACTTACATGGATCAAAATTTCAATGATTTGTATAGTCATGACATTCTAGTTGTAAAATCGGAAATTTTCAAAAAATGTTTTTTCTATCGAAAAATGTCAAATTTGATCATTTTTGGCTTATTTATACTTAGTCCAGTCATTAACGACCTCTATGTATACATTTTCACTTACTTGGATCAAAATTTCAATGATTTGTATAGTCATGACATTCTAGTTGTAAAATCGGAAATTTTCAAAAGATGTTTTTTCTATCGAAAAATGTCAAATTTGATCATTTTTGGCTTATTTATACTTAGTCCAGTCATAAAGGACCTCTTTGTTTACATTTTGACTAACTTGGATCAAAATTTCAATGATTTGTATAGTCATGACATTCTAGTTGTAAAATCGGAAATTTTCAAAAAATGTTTTTTCTATCGAAAAATGTCAAATTTGATCATTTTTGGCTTATTTATACTTAGTCCAGTCATAAACGACCTCTATGTATACATTTTGACTTACTTGGATCAAAATTTCAATGATTTGTATAGTCATGACATTCTAGTTGTAAAATCGAAAATTTTCAAAAAATGTTTTTTCTATCGAAAAATGTCAAATTTGATCATTTTTGGCTTATTTATACTTAGTCCAGTCATAAAGGACCTCTATGTATACATTTTGACCTACTTGGATCAAAATTTCAATGATTTGTATAGACATGACTCTCATGTGGAAAAATCGAAAATTTTCAAAAACTGTTTATTCTATCGAAAAATGTCAAATTTGATCATTTTTGGCTTATTTATACTTAGTCCAGTCATAAAGGACCTCTATGTATACATTTTGACTTACTTGGATCAAAATTTCAATGATTTGTATCGTCATGACATTCTAGTTGTAAAATCGGAAATTTTCAAAAAATGTTTTTTCTATCGAAAAATGTCAAATTTGATCATTTTTGGCTTATTTATACTTAGTCCAGTCATAAACGACCTCTATGTATACATTTTGACTTACTTGGATCAAAATTTCAATGATTTGTATAGTAATGACTCTCAAGTTGAAAAATCGAAAATTTTCAAAAAATGTTTTTTCTATCGAAAAATGTCAAATTTGATCATTTTTGGCTTATTTATACTTAGTCCAGTCATAAAGGACCTCTATGTATACATTTTGACCTACTTGGATCAAAATTCCAATGATTTGTATAGATATGACTCTCATGTGGAAAAATCGAAAATTTTCAAAACATGTTTTTTCTGTCGAAAAATGTCAAATTTGATCATTTTTGGCTTATTTATACTTATTCCAGTCATAAAGGACCTCTATGTATACATTTTGACTTACTTGGATCAAAATTTCAATGATTTGTATAGTCATGACATTCTAGTTGTAAAATCGGAAATTTTCAAAAAATGTTTTTTCTATCGAAAAATGTCAAATTTGATCATTTTTGGCTTATTTATACTTAGTAAAGTCATAAAGGACCTCTATGTATACATTTGGACTTACTTGGATAGAAATTTCAATGATTTGTATAGTCATGACATTCCAGTTGTAAAATCGGAAATTTTCAAAAAATGTTTTTTCTATCGAAAAATGTCAAATTTGATCATTTTTGGCTTATTTATACTTAGTCCAGTCATAAAGGACCTCTATGTATACATTTTCACTTACTTGGATCAAAATTTCAATGATTTGTATAGTCATGACATTCTAGTTGTAAAATCGGAAATTTTCAAAAAATGTTTTTTTCTATCGAAAAATGTCAAATTTGATCATTTTTGGCTTATTTATACTTAGACCAGTCATAAAGGACCTCTTTGTTTACATTTTGACTTACTTGGATCAAAATTTCAATGATTTGTATAGTCATGACATTCTAGTTGTAAAATCGGAAATTTTCAAAAAAGGTTTTTTCTATCGAAAAATGTCAAATTTGATCATTTTTGGCTTATTTATACTTAGTCCAGTCATAAACGACCTCCATGTATACATTTTGACTTACTTGGATCAAAATTTCAATGATTTGTATAGTAATGACTCTCATGTTGAAAAATCGAAAATTTTCAAAAAATGTTTTTTCTATCGAAAAATGTCAAATTTGATCATTTTTGGCTTATTTATACTTAGTCCAGTCATAAAGGACCTCTATGTATACATTTTGACCTACTTGGATCAAAATTTTAATGATTTGTATAGACATGACTCTCATGTGGAAAAATCGAAAATTTTCAAAAAAGTTTATTCTATCGAAAAATGTCAAATTTGATCATTTTTGGCTTATTTATACTTAGTCCAGTCATAAACGACATCTATGTATACATTTTGACTTACTTGGATCAAAATTTCAATGATTTGTATAGACATGACTCTCATGTGGAAAAATCGAAAATTTTCAAAAAATGTTTTTTCTATCGAAAAATGTCAAATTTGATCATTTTTGGCTTATTTATACTTAGTCCAGTCATTAACGACCTCTATGTATACATTTTCACTTACTTGGATCAAAATTTCAATGATTTGTATAGTCATGACATTCTAGTTGTAAAATCGGAAATTTTCAAAAAATGTTTTTTCTATCGAAAAATGTCAAATTTGATCATTTTTGGCTTATTTATACTTAGTCCAGTCATAAAGGACCTCTATGTTTACATTTTGACTTACTTGGATCAAAATTTCAATGATTTGTATAGTCATGACATTCTAGTTGTAAAATCGGAAATTTTCAAAAAATGTTTTTTCTATCGAAAAATGTCAAATTTGATCATTTTTGGCTTATTTATACTTAGACCAGTCATAAACGACCTCTATGTATACATTTTGACTTACTTGGATCAAAATTTCAATGATTTGTATAGTAATGACTCTCATGTTGAAAAATCGAAAATTTTCAAAAAATGTTTTTTCTATCGAAAAATGTCAAATTTGATCATTTTTGGCTTATTTATACTTAGTCCAGTCATAAAGGACCTCTATGTATACATTTTGACCTACTTGGATCAAAATTTCAATGATTTGTATAGACATGACTCTCATGTGGAAAAATCGAAAATTTTCAAAAAATGTCAAATTTGATCATTTTTGGCTTATTTATACTTAGTCCAGTCATAAAGGACCTCTATGTATACATTTTGACTTACTTGGATCAAAATTTCAATGATTTGTATAGTCATGACATTCTAGTTGTAAAATCGGAAATTTTCAAAAAATGTTTTTTCTATCGAAAAATGTCAAATTTGATCATTTTTGGCTTATTTATACTTAGTCCAGTCATAAACGACCTCTATGTATACATTTTGACTTACTTGGATCAAAATTTCAATGATTTGTATAGTAATGACTCTAATGTTGAAAAATCGAAAATTTTCAAAAAATGTTTTTTCTATCGAAAAATGTCAAATTTGATCATTTTTGGCTTATTTATACTTAGTCCAGTCATAAAGGACCTCTATGTATACATTTTGACCTACTTGGATCAAAATTTCAATGATTTGTATAGACATGACTCTCATGTGGAAAAATCGAAAATTTTCAAAAACTGTTTATTCTATCGAAAAATGTCAAATTTGATCATTTTTGGCTTATTTATACTTAGTCCAGTCATAAAGGACCTCTATGTATACATTTTGACTTACTTGGATCAAAATTTCAATGATTTGTATCGTCATGACATTCTAGTTGTAAAATCGGAAATTTTCAAAAAATGTTTTTTCTATCGAAAAATGTCAAATTTGATCATTTTTGGCTTATTTATACTTAGTCCAGTCATAAACGACCTCTATGTATACATTTTGACTTACTTGGATCAAAATTTCAATGATTTGTATAGTAATGACTCTCAAGTTGAAAAATCGAAAATTTTCAAAAAATGTTTTTTCTATCGAAAAATGTCAAATTTGATCATTTTTGGCTTATTTATACTTAGTCCAGTCATAAAGGACCTCTATGTATACATTTTGACCTACTTGGATCAAAATTCCAATGATTTGTATAGATATGACTCTCATGTGGAAAAATCGAAAATTTTCAAAACATGTTTTTTCTGTCGAAAAATGTCAAATTTGATCATTTTTGGCTTATTTATACTTATTCCAGTCATAAAGGACCTCTATGTATACATTTTGACTTACTTGGATCAAAATTTCAATGATTTGTATAGTCATGACATTCTAGTTGTAAAATCGGAAATTTTCAAAAAATGTTTTTTCTATCGAAAAATGTCAAATTTGATCATTTTTGGCTTATTTATACTTAGTAAAGTCATAAAGGACCTCTATGTATACATTTGGACTTACTTGGATAGAAATTTCAATGATTTGTATAGTCATGACATTCCAGTTGTAAAATCGGAAATTTTCAAAAAATGTTTTTTCTATCGAAAAATGTCAAATTTGATCATTTTTGGCTTATTTATACTTAGTCCAGTCATAAACGACCTCTATGTATACATTTTCACTTACTTGGATCAAAATTTCAATGATTTGTATAGTCATGACATTCTAGTTGTAAAATCGGAAATTTTCAAAAAATGTTTTTTCTATCGAAAAATGTCAAATTTGATCATTTTTGGCTTATTTATACTTAGACCAGTCATAAAGGACCTCTTTGTTTACATTTTGACTTACTTGGATCAAAATTTCAATGATTTGTATAGTCATGACATTCTAGTTGTAAAATCGGAAATTTTCAAAAAAGGTTTTTTCTATCGAAAAATGTCAAATTTGATCATTTTTGGCTTATTTATACTTAGTCCAGTCATAAACGACCTCCATGTATACATTTTGACTTACTTGGATCAAAATTTCAATGATTTGTATAGTAATGACTCTCATGTTGAAAAATCGAAAATTTTCAAAAAATGTTTTTTCTATCGAAAAATGTCAAATTTGATCATTTTTGGCTTATTTATACTTAGTCCAGTCATAAAGGACCTCTATGTATACATTTTGACCTACTTGGATCAAAATTTTAATGATTTGTATAGACATGACTCTCATGTGGAAAAATCGAAAATTTTCAAAAAAGTTTATTCTATCGAAAAATGTCAAATTTGATCATTTTTGGCTTATTTATACTTAGTCCAGTCATAAACGACATCTATGTATACATTTTGACTTACTTGGATCAAAATTTCAATGATTTGTATAGACATGACTCTCATGTGGAAAAATCGAAAATTTTCAAAAAATGTTTTTTCTATCGAAAAATGTCAAATTTGATCATTTTTGGCTTATTTATACTTAGTCCAGTCATTAACGACCTCTATGTATACATTTTCACTTACTTGGATCAAAATTTCAATGATTTGTATAGTCATGACATTCTAGTTGTAAAATCGGAAATTTTCAAAAAATGTTTTTTCTATCGAAAAATGTCAAATTTGATCATTTTTGGCTTATTTATACTTAGTCCAGTCATAAAGGACCTCTATGTTTACATTTTGACTTACTTGGATCAAAATTTCAATGATTTGTATAGTCATGACATTCTAGTTGTAAAATCGGAAATTTTCAAAAAATGTTTTTTTCTATCGAAAAATGTCAAATTTGATCATTTTTGGCTTATTTATACTTAGACCAGTCATAAACGACCTCTATGTATACATTTTGACTTACTTGGATCAAAATTTCAATGATTTGTATAGTAATGACTCTCATGTTGAAAAATCGAAAATTTTCAAAAAATGTTTTTTTCTATCGAAAAATGTCAAATTTGATCATTTTTGGCTTATTTATACTTAGTCCAGTCATAAAGGACCTCTATGTATACATTTTGACCTACTTGAATCAAAATTTCAATGATTTGTATAGACATGACTCTCATGTGGAAAAATCGAAAATTTTCAAAAAATGTCAAATTTGATCATTTTTGGCTTATTTATACTTAGTCCAGTCATAAAGGACCTCTATGTATACATTTTGACTTACTTGGATCAAAATTTCAATGATTTGTATAGTCATGACATTCTAGTTGTAAAATCGGAAATTTTCAAAAAATGTTTTTTCTATCGAAAAATGTCAAATTTGATCATTTTTGGCTTATTTATACTTAGTCCAGTCATAAACGACCTCTATGTATACATTTTGACTTACTTGGATCAAAATTTCAATGATTTGTATAGTAATGACTCTAATGTTGAAAAATCGAAAATTTTCAAAAAATGTTATTTCTATCGAAAAATGTCAAATTTGATCTTTTTTGGCTTATTTATACTTAGTCCAGTCATAAAGGACCTCTATGTATACATTTTGACCTACTTGGATCAAAATTTCAATGATTTGTATAGACATGACTCTCATGTGGAAAAATCGAAAATTTTCAAAAAATGTTTTTTCTGTCGAAAAATGTCAAATTTGATCATTTTTGGCTTATTTATACTTAGTCCTGTCATAAAGGACCTCTATGTATACATTTTCACTTACTTGGATCAAAATTTCAATGATTTGTATAGTCATGACATTCTAGTTGTAAAATCGGAAATTTTCAAAAAATGTTTTTTCTATCGAAAAATGTCAAATTTGATCATTTTTGGCTTATTTATACTTAGTCCAGTCATAACCGACCTCTATGTATACATTTTGACATACTTGGATCAAAATTTCAATGATTTGTATAGTAATGACTCTCATGTTGAAAAATCGAAAATTTTCAAAAAATGTTTTTTCTATCGAAAAATGTCAAATTTGATCATTTTTGGCTTATTTATACTTAGTCCAGTCATAAAGGACCTCTATGTATACATTTTGACCTACTTGGATCAAAATTTCAATGATTTGTATAGACATGACTCTCATGTGGAAAAATCGAAAATTTTCAAAAAATGTTTTTTTCTATCGAAAAATGTCAAATTTAATCATTTTTGGCTTATTTATACTTAGTCCAGTCATTAACGACCACTATGTATACATTTTCACTTACTTGGATCAAAATTTCAATGATTTGTATAGTCATGACATTCTAGTTGTAAAATCGGAAATTTTCAAAAAATGTTTTTTTTTATCGAAAAATGTCAAATTTGATCATTTTTGGCTTATTCATACTTAGTCCAGTCATAAACGACCTCTATGTATACATTTTGACTTACTTGGATCAAAATTTCAATGATTTGTATAGTAATGACTCTCATGTTGAAAAATCGAAAATTTTCAAAAAATGTTTTTTCTATCGAAAAATGTCAAATTTGATCATTTTTGGCTTATTTATACTTAGTCCAGTCATAAAGGACCTCTATGTATACATTTTGACTTACTTGGATCAAAATTTCAATGATTTGTATAGTCATGACTCTCATGTTGAAAAATCGAAAATTTTCAAAAAATGTTTTTTCTATCGAAAAATGTCAAATTTGATCATTTTTGGCTTATTTATACTTAGTCCAGTCATAAAGGACCTCTATGTAAACATTTTGACTTACTTGGATCAAAATTTCAATGATTTGTATAGACATGACTCTCATGTGGAAAAATCGAAAATTTTCAAAAAATGTTTTTTCTATCGAAAAATGTCAAATTTGATCATTTTTGCCTTATTTATACTTAGTCCAGTTATAAAAGACCTCTTTGTATACATTTTGACTTACTTGGATCAAAATTTCAATGATTTGTATAGTCATGACATTCTAGTTGTAAAATCGGAAATTTTCAAAAAATGTTTTTTCTATCGAAAAATGTCAAATTTGATCATTTTTGGCTTATTTATACTTAGTCCAGTCATAAACGACATCTCTGTATACATTTTGACTTACTTGGATCAAAATTTCAATGATTTGTATAGACATGACTCTCATGTGGAAAAATCGAAAATTTTCAAAAAATGTTTTTTCTATCGAAAAATGTCAAATTTGATCATTTTTGGCTTATTTATTCTTAGTCCAGTCATAAAGGACCTCTATGTATACATTTTGACTTACTTGGATCAAAATTTCAATGATTTGTATAGTCATGACATTCTAGTTGTAAAATCGGAAATATTCAAAAAATGTTTTTTTCTATCGAAAAATGTCAAATTTGATCATTTTTGGCTTATTTATACTTAGTCCAGTCATAAACGACCTCTATGTATACATTTTCACTTACTTGGATCAAAATTTCAATGATTTGTACAGTCATGACATTCTAGTTGTAAAATCGGAAATTTTCAAAAAATGTTTTTTCTATCGAAAAATGTCATATTTGATCATTTTTGGTTTATTTATACTTAGTCCAGTCATAAAGGACCTCTTTGTATACATTTTGACTTACTTGGATCAAAATTTCAATGATTTGTATAGTCATGACATTCTAGTTGTAAAATCGGAAAATTTCAAAAAATGTTTCTTCTATCGAAAAATGTCAAATTTGATCATTTTTGGCTTATTTATACTTAGTCCAGTCATAAACGACATCTATGTATACATTTTGACTTACTTGGATCAAAATTTCAATGATTTGTATAGACATGACTCTCATGTGGAAAAATCGAAAATTTTCAAAAAATGTTTTTTCTATCGAAAAATGTCAAATTTGATCATTTTTGGCTTATTTATACTTAGTCCAGTCATATAGGACCTCTATGTATACATTTTAACTTACTTGGATCAAAATTTCAATGATTTGTATAGACATGACTCTCATGTGGAAAAATCGAAAATTTTCAAAAAATGTTTTTTCTATCGAAAAATGTCAAATTTGATCATTTTTGGCTTATTTATTCTTAGTCCAGTCATAAAGGACCTCTATGTATACATTTTGACTTACTTGGATCAAAATTTCAATGATTTGTATAGTCATGACATTCTAGTTGTAAAATCGGAAATATTCAAAAAATGTTTTTTCTATCGAAAAATGTCAAATTTGATCATTTTTGGCTTATTTATACTTAGTCCAGTCATAAACGACCTCTATGTATACATTTTCACTTACTTGGATCAAAATTTCAATGATTTGTACAGTCATGACATTCTAGTTGTAAAATCGGAAATTTTCAAAAAATGTTTTTTCTATCGAAAAATGTCATATTTGATCATTTTTGGCTTATTTATACTTAGTCCAGTCATAAAGGACCTCTTTGTATACATTTTGACTTACTTGGATCAAAATTTCAATGATTTGTATAGTCATGACATTCTAGTTGTAAAATCGGAAATTTTCAAAAAATGTTTCTTTTATCGAAAAATGTCAAATTTGATCATTTTTGGCTTATTTATACTTAGTCCAGTCATAAAGGACCTCTATGTATACATTTTGACTTACTTGGATCAAAATTTCAATGATTTGTATAGTCATGACTCTCATGTTGAAAAATCGAAAATTTTCAAAAAATGTTTTTTCTATCGAAAAATGTCAAATTTGATCATTTTTGGCTTATTTATACTTAGTCCAGTCATAAAGGACCTCTATGTATACATTTTGACTTACTTGGATCAAAATTTCAATGATTTGTATAGACATGACTCTCATGTGGAAAAATCGGAAATTTTCAAAAAATGTTTTTTCTATCGAAAAATGTCAAATTTGATCATTTTTGGCTTATTTATACTTAGTCCAGTCATAAAGGACCTCTATGTATAAATTTTGACTTACATGGATCAAAATTTCAATGATTTGTATAGTCATGACATTCTAGTTGTAAAATCGGAAATTTTCAAAAAATGTTTTTTCTATCGAAAAATGTCAAATTTGATCATTTTTGGCTTATTTATACTTAGTCCAGTCATAAACGACCTCTATGTATACATTTTCACTTACTTGGATCAAAATTTCAATAATTTGTATAGTCATGACATTCTAGTTGTAAAATCGGAAATTTTCAAAAAATGTTTTTTCTATCGAAAAATGTCAAATTTGATCATTTTTGGCTTATTTATACTTAGTCCAGTCACAAAGGACCTCTATGTTTACATTTTGACTTACTTGGATCAAAATTTCAATGATTTGTATAGTCATGACATTCTAGTTGTAAAATCGGAAATTTTCAAAAAATGTTTTTTTCTATCGAAAAATGTCAAATTTGATCATTTTTGGCTTATTTATACTTAGTCCAGTCATAAACGACCTCTATGTATACATTTTGAATTACTTGGATAAAAATTTCAATGATTTGTACAGTCATGGCATTCTAGTTGTAAAATCGGAAATTTTCAAAAAATGTTTTTTCTATCGAAAAATGTCAAATTTGATCATTTTTGGCTTATTTATACTTAGTCCAGTCATAGACGACCTCTTTGTATACATTTTGACTTACTTGGATCAAAATTTCAATGATTTGTATAGTAATGACTCTCATGTTGAAAAATCGAAAATTTTCAAAAAATGTTTTTTCTATCGAAAAATGTCAAATTTGATCATTTTTGGCTTATTTATACTTAGTCCAGTCATAAAGGACCTCTATGTATACATTTTGACCTACTTGGATCAAAATTTCAATGATTTGTATAGACATGACTCTCATGTGGAAAAATCGAAAATTTTCAAAAAATGTTTTTTCTATCGAAAAATGTCAAATTTGATCATTTTTGGCTTATTTATACTTAGTCCAGTCATAAACGACCACTATGTATACATTTTGACTTACTTGGATCAAAATTTCAATGATTTGTATAGTCATGACATTCTAGTTGTAAAATCGGAAATTTTCAAAAAATGTTTTTTCTATCGAAAAATGTCAAATTTGATCATTTTTGGCTTATTGATACTTAGTCCAGTCATAAACGACCCTTATGTATACATTTTGACTTACTTGGATCAAAATTTCAATGATTTGTATAGTAATGACTCTCATGTTGAAAAATCGAAAATTTTCAAAAAATGTTTTTTCTATCGAAAAATCTCAAATTTGATCATTTTTGGCTTATTTATACTTAGTCCAGTCATAAAGGACCTCTATGTATACATTTTGACCTACTTGGATCAAAATTTCAATGATTTGTATAGACATGACTCTCATGTGGAAAAATCGAAAATTTTCAAAAAATGTTTTTTCTATCGAAAAATGTCAAATTTGATCATTTTTGGCTTATTTATACTTAGTCCAGTCATAAAGGACCTCTATGTATACATTTTGACTTACTTGGATCAAAATTTCAATGATTTGTATAGTCATGACATTCTAGTTGTAAAATCGGAAATTTTCAAAAAATGTTTTTTCTATCGAAAAATGTCAAATTTGATCATTTTTGGCTTATTTATACTTAGTCCAGTCATAAACGACCTCTATGTATACATTTTGAATTACTTGGATAAAAATTTCAATGATTTGTACAGTCATGGCATTCTAGTTGTAAAATCGGAAATTTTCAAAAAATGTTTTTTCTATCGAAAAATGTCAAATTTGATCATTTTTGGCTTATTTATACTTAGTCCAGTCATAGACGACCTCTTTGTATACATTTTGACTTACTTGGATCAAAATTTCAATGATTTGTATAGTAATGACTCTCATGTTGAAAAATCGAAAATTTTCAAAAAATGTTTTTTCTATCGAAAAATGTCAAATTTGATCATTTTTGGCTTATTTATACTTAGTCCAGTCATAAAGGACCTCTATGTATACATTTTGACCTACTTGGATCAAAATTTCAATGATTTGTATAGACATGACTCTCATGTGGAAAAATCGAAAATTTTCAAAAAATGTTTTTTCTATCGAAAAATGTCAAATTTGATCATTTTTGGCTTATTTATACTTAGTCCAGTCATAAACGACCACTATGTATACATTTTGACTTACTTGGATCAAAATTTCAATGATTTGTATAGTCATGACATTCTAGTTGTAAAATCGGAAATTTTCAAAAAATGTTTTTTCTATCGAAAAATGTCAAATTTGATCATTTTTGGCTTATTGATACTTAGTCCAGTCATAAACGACCCTTATGTATACATTTTGACTTACTTGGATCAAAATTTCAATGATTTGTATAGTAATGACTCTCATGTTGAAAAATCGAAAATTTTCAAAAAATGTTTTTTCTTTCGAAAAATCTCAAATTTGATCATTTTTGGCTTATTTATACTTAGTCCAGTCATAAAGGACCTCTATGTATACATTTTGACCTACTTGGATCAAAATTTCAATGATTTGTATAGACATGACTCTCATGTGGAAAAATCGAAAATTTTCAAAAAATGTTTTTTCTATCGAAAAATGTCAAATTTGATCATTTTTGGCTTATTTATACTTAGTCCAGTCATAAAGGACCTCTATGTATACATTTTGACTTACTTGGATCAAAATTTCAATGATTTGTATAGTCATGACATTCTAGTTGTAAAATCGGAAATTTTCAAAAAATGTTTTTTCTATCGAAAAATGTCAAATTTGATCATTTTTGGCTTATTTATACTTAGTCCAGTCATAAAGGACCTCTATGTACACATTTTGACTTACTTGGATAAAAATTTCAATGATTTGTATAGTCATGACATTCTAGTTGTAAAATCGGAAATTTTCAAAAAATGTTTCTTCCTTCGAAAAATGTCAAATTTGATCATTTTTGGCTTATTTATACTTAGTCCAGTCATAAAGGACCTCTATGTATACATTTTGACTTACTTGGATCAAAATTTCAATGATTTGTACAGTCATGACATTCTAGTTGTAAAATCGGAATTTTTCAAACAATGTTTTTTCTATCGAAAAATGTCAAATTTGATCATTTTTGGCTTATTTACACTTAGTCCAGTGATAAAGGACCTCTATGTATACATTTTGACTTACTTGGATCAAAATTTCAATGATTTGTATAGTCATGACATTCTAGTTGTAAAATCGGAAATTTTCAAAAAATGTTTCTTCTATCGAAAAATGTCAAATTTGATCATTTTTGGCTTATTTATACTTAGTCCAGTCATAAAGGACCTCTATGTATACATTTTGACTTACTTGGATCAAAATTTCAATGATTTGTATAGTCATGACTCTCATGTTGAAAAATCGAAAATTTTCAAAAAATGTTTTTTCTATCGAAAAATGTCAAATTTGATCATTTTTGGCTTATTTATACTTAGTCCAGTCATAAAAGACCTCTATGTATACATTTTGACTTACTTGGATCAAAATTTCAATGATTTATATAGACATGACACTCATGTGGAAAAATCGGAAATTTTCAAAAAATGTTTTTTCTATCGAAAAATGTCAAATTTGATCATTTTTGGCGTATTTATACTTAGTCCAGTCATAAAGGACCTCTATGTATACATTTTGACTTACATGGATCAAAATTTCAATGATTTGTATAGTCATGACACTCTAGTTGTAAAATCGGAAATTTTCAAAAAATGTTTTTTCTATCGAAAAATGTCAAATTTGATCATTTTTGGCTTATTTATACTTAGTCCAGTCATAAACGACCTCTATGTATACATTTTGACTTACTTCGATCAAAATTTCAATGATTTGTATAGACATGACTCTCATGTGGTAAAATCGAAAATTTTCAAAAAATGTTTTTTCTTTCGAAAAATGTCAAATTTGATCATTTTTGGCTTATTTATACTTAGTCAAGTCATAAAGGACCCCTATGTATACATTTTGACTTACTTGGATCAAAATTTCAATGATTTGTATAGTCATGACATTCTAGTTGTAAAATCGGAAATTTTCAAAAAATGTTTTTTCTATCGAAAAATGTCAAATTTGATCATTTTTGGCTTATTTATACTTAGTCCAGTCATAAACGATATCTATGTATACATTTTGACTTACTTGGATCAAAATTTCAATGATTTGTATAGTCATTACATTCTAGTTGTAAAATCGGAAATTTTCAAAAAATGTTTTTTCTATCGAAAAATGTCAAATTTGATCATTTTTGGCTTATTTATACTTAGTCCAGTCATAAAGGACCTCTATGTATACATTTTGACTTACAGGGATCAAAATTTCAATGATTTGTATAGTCATGACATTCTAGTTGTAAAATAGGAAATTTTCAAAAAATGTTTTTTCTATCGAAAAATGTCAAATTTGATCATTTTTGGCTTATTTATACTTAGTCCAGTCATAAACGACCTCTATGTATACATTTTCACTTACTTGGATCAAAATTTCAATGATTTGTATAGTCATGACATTCTAGTTGTAAAATCGGAAATTTTCAAAAAATGTTTTTTTCTATCGAAAAATGTCAAATTTGATCATTTTTGGCTTATTTATACTTAGTCCAGTCATAAACGACCTCTATGTATACATTTTGAATTACTTGGATCAAAATTTCAATGATTTGTATAGTAATGACTCTCAAGTTGAAAAATCGAAAATTTTCAAAAAATGTTTTTTCTATCGAAAATGTCAAATTTGATCTTTTTTTGCTTATTTATACTTAGTCTAGTCATAAAGAACCTCTATGTATACATCTTGACTTACTTGGATCAAAATTTCAATGATTTGTATAGTCATGACATTCTAGTTGTAAAATCGGAAATTTTCAAAAAATGTTTTTTCTATCGAAAAATGTCAAATTTGATCATTTTTGGCTTATTTATACTTAGTTTAGTCATAAAGGACCTCTATGTATACATTTTGACTTACTTGGATCAAAATTTCAATGATTTGTATAGTCATGACATTCTAGTTGTAAAATCGGAAATTTTCAAAAAATGTTTCTTCTATCGAAAAATGTCAAATTTGATCATTTTTGGCTTATTTATACTTAGTCCAGTCATATAGGACCTCTATGTATACATTTTAACTTACTTGGATCAAAATTTTAATGATTTGTATAGGCATGACTCTCATGTGGAAAAATCGAAAATTTTCAAAAAATGTTTTTTCTATCGAAAAATGTCAAATTTGATCATTTTTGGCTTATTTATACTTAGTCCAGTCATAAACGACCTCTATGTATACATTTTGACTTACTTGGATCAAAACTTCAATGATTTCTATAGTCATGACTCTCATGTTGAAAAATCGAAAATTTTCAAAAAATGTTTCTTCTATCGAAAAATGTCAAATTTGATCATTTTTGGCTTATTTATACTTAGTCCAGTCATATAGGACCTCTATGTATACATTTTAACTTACTTGGATCAAAATTTCAATGATTTGTATAGACATGACTCTAATGTGGAAAAATCGAAAATTTTCAAAAAATGTTTTTTCTATCGAAAAATGTCAAATTTGATCATTTTTGGCTTATTTATACTTAGTCCAGTCATAAAGGACCTCTATGTATACATTTTGACTTACTTGGATCAAAATTTCAATGATTTGTATAGTCATAACATTCTAGTTGTAAAATCGGAAATTTTCAAAAAATGTTTTTTCTATCGAAAAATGTCAAATTTGATCATTTTTGGCTTATTTATACTTAGTCCAGTCATAAACGACCTCTATGTATACATTTTCACTTACTTGGATCAAAATTTCAATGATTTGTACAGTCATGACATTCTAGTTGTAAAATCGGAATTTTTCAAACAATGTTTTTTCTATCGAAAAATGTCAAATTTGATCATTTTTGGCTTATTTACACTTAGTCCAGTCATAAAGGACCTCTATGTATACATTTTGACTTACTTGGATCAAAATTTCAATGATTTGTATAGTCATGACATTCTAGTTGTAAAATCGGAAATTTTCAAAAAATGTTTCTTCTATCGAAAAATGCCAAATTTGATCATTTTTGGCTTATTTATACTTAGTCCTGTCATAAAGGACCTCTATGTATACATTTTGACTTACTTGGATCAAAATTTCAATGATTTATATAGACATGACACTCATGTGGAAAAATCGGAAATTTTCAAAAAATGTTTTTTCTATCGAAAAATGTCAAATTTGATCATTTTTGGCTTATTTATACTTAGTCCAGTCATAAAGGACCTCTATGTATACATTTTGACTTACATGGATCAAAATTTCAATGATTTGTATAGTCATGACATTCTAGTTGTAAAATCGGAAATTTTCAAAAAATGTTTTTTCTATCGAAAAATGTCAAATTTGATCATTTTTGGCTTATTTATACTTAGTCCAGTCATAAACGACCTCTATGTATACATTTTGACTTACTTCGATCAAAATTTCAATGATTTGTATAGACATGACTCTCATGTGGAAAAATCGAAAATTTTCAAAAAATGTTTTTTCTTTCGAAAAATGTCAAATTTGATCATTTTTGGCTTATTTATACTTAGTCAAGTCATAAAGGACCTCTATGTATACATTTTGACTTACTTGGATCAAAATTTCAATGATTTGTATAGTCATGACATTCTAGTTGTAAAATCGGAAATTTTCAAAAAATGTTTTTTCTATCGAAAAATGTCAAATTTGATCATTTTTGGCTTATTTATACTTAGTCCAGTCATAAACGACCTCTATCTATACATTTTGACTTACTTGGATCAAAATTTCAATGATTTGTATAGTCATGACATTTTAGTTGTAAAATCGGAAATTTTCAAAAAATGTTTTTTCTGTCAAAAATGTCAAATTTGATCATTTTTGGCTTATTTGTACGTAGCCCAGTCATAAAGGACCTCTATGTATACATTTTGACTTACTTGGATCAAAATTTCAATGATTTGTATAGTCATGACTCTCATGTTGAAAAATCGGAAATTTTCAAAAAATGTTTTTTCTATCGAAAAATGTCAAATTTGATCATTTTTGGCTTATTTATACTTAGTCCAGTCATAAACGACCTCTATGTTTACATTTTGACTTACTTGGATCAAAATTTCAATGAATTCTATAGTCATGACTCTCATGTTGAAAAATCGAAAATTTTCAAAAAATGTTTTTTCTATCGAAAATGTCAAATTTGATCATTTTTTGCTTATTTATACTTAGTCTAGTCATAAAGAACCTGTTTGTATACATCTTGACTTACTTGGATCAAAATTTCAATGATTTGTATAGTCATGACATTCTAGTTGTAAAATCGGAAATTTTCAAAAAATGTTTTTTCTATCGAAAAATGTTAAATTTGATCATTTTTGGCTTATTTATACTTAGTCCAGTCATAAACGACCTCTATGTATACATTTTGACTTACTTGGATCAAAATTTCAATGATTTGTATAGTCATGACATTCTAGTTGTAAAATCGGAAATTTTCAAAAAATGTTTTTTCTGTCGAAAAATGTGAAATTTGATCATTTTTGGCTTATTTATACTTAGTCCAGTCAAAAAGGACCTCTATGTATACATTTTGACTTACTTGGATCAAAATTTCAATGATTTGTATAGTCATGACATTCTAGTTGTAAAATCGGAAATTTTCAAAAAATGTTTTTTCTATCGAAAAATGTCAAATTTGATCATTTTTGGCTTATTTATACTTAGTCCAGTCATAAACGACCTCTATGTATACATATTGACTTACTTGGATCAAAATTTCAATGATTTCTATAGTCATGACTCTCATGTTGAAAAATCGAAAATTTTCAAAAAATGTTTTTTCTATCGAAAATGTCAAATTTGATCATTTTTTGCTTATTTGTACTTAGTCCAGTCATAAAGAACCTCTCTGTATACAACTTGACTTACTTGGATCAAAATTTCAATGATTTGTATAGTCATGACATTCTAGTTGTAAAATCGGAAATTTTCAAAAAATGTTTTTTCTATCAAAAAATGTCAAATTTGATCATTTTTGGCTTATTTATGCTTAGTCCAGTCATAAACGACCTCTATGTATACATTGTGACTTACTTGGATCAAAATTTCAATGATTTGTATAGTCATAACTCTCATGTTGAAAAATCGAAAATTTTCAAAAAATGTTTTTTCTATCGAAAAATGTCAAATTTGATCATTTTTGGCTTATTTATACTTAGTCCAGTCATAAAGGACCTCTTTGTATACATTTTGACTTACTTGGATCAAAATTTCAATGATTTGTATTGACATGACTCTCATGTGGAAAAATCGAAAATTTTCAAAAAATGTTTTTTCTATCGAAAAATGTCAAATTTGATCATTTTTGGCTTATTTATACTTAGTCCAGTCAGAAGGGACCTCTATGTATTCATTTTGACTTACTTGGATCAAAATTTCAATGATTTGTATAGTCATGACATTCTAGTTGTAAAATCGGAAATTTTCAAAAAATGTTTTTTCTATCGAAAAATGTCAAATTTGATCATTTATGGCTTAATTATACTTAGTCCAGTCAGAAAGGACCTCTATGTATACATTTTGACTTACTTGGATCAAAATTTCAATGATTTGTATAGTCATGACATTCTAGTTGTAAAATCGGAAATTTTCAAAAAATGTTTTTTCTATCGAAAAATGTAAAATTTGATCATTTTTGGCTTATTTATACTTAGTCCAGTCATAAAGGACCTCTATGTATACATTTTGACTTACTTGGATCAAAATTTCAATGATTTGATAGTCATGACATTCTAGTTGAAAAATCGGAAATTTTCAAAAAATGTTTTTTCTATCGAAAAATGTCAAATTTGATCATTTTTGGCTTATTTATACTTAGTCCAGTCATAAACGACATCTATGTATACATTTTGACTTACTTGGATCAAAATTTCAATGATTTGTATAGTCATGACTCTCATGTTGAAAAATCGAAAATTTTCAAAAAATGTTATTTCTATCGAAAAATGTCAAATTTGATCATTTTGGCTTATTTATACTTAGTCCAGTCATAAAGGACCTCTATGTATACATTTGGACTTATTTGGTTCAAAATTTCAATGATTTCTATAGTCATGACTCTCATGTTGAAAAATCGAAAATTTTCAAAAAATGTTTTTTCTATCGAAAATGTCAAATTTGATCATGTTTTGCTTATTTATACTTATTCCAGTCATAAAGGAACTCTATGTATACATTTTGACTTACTTGGATCAAAATTTCAATTATTTGTATAGTCATGACATTCTAGTTGTAAAATCGGAAATTTTCAAAAAATGTTTTTTCTGTCGAAAAATGTCAAATTTGATCATTTTTGGCTTATTTATACTTAGGCCAGTCATAAAGGACCTCTATGTATACATTTGGACTTATTTGGATCAAAATTTCAATGATTTGTATAGACATGACTCTCATGTGGAAAAATCGAAAATTTTCAAAAAATGTTTTTTCTATCGAAAAATGTCAAATTTGATCATTTTTGGCTTATTTATACTTAGTCCAGTCATAAAGGACCTCTATGTATACATTTTGACTTACTTGGATCAAAATTTCAATGATTTGTATAGTCATGACATTCTAGTTGTAAAATCGGAAATTTTCAAAAAATGTTTTTTCTATCGAAAAATGTCAAATTTGATCATTTTGGCTTATTTATACTTAGTCCAGTCATAAACGACCTCTCTGTATACATTTTGACTTACTTAGATCAAAATTTCAATGATTTGTATAGTAATGACTCTCATGAGGAAAAATCGAAAATTTTCAAAAAATGTTTTTTCTAGCCAAAAATGGCAAATTTGATCATTTTTGGCTTATTTATACTTAGTCCAGTCATAAACGACCTCTTTGTATACATTTTGACTTACTTGGATCAAAATTTCAATGATGTGTATAGTTATGACATTCTAGTTGTAAAATCGGAAATTTTCAAAAAATGTTTTTTCTATCGAAAAATGTCAAATTTGATCATTTTTTGCTTATTTATACTTAGTCCAGTCATAAAGAACCTCTATGTATACATTTTGACTTACTTGGATCAAAATTTCAATGATTTGTATAGTCATGACATTCTAGTTGTAAAATCGGAAATTTTCAAAAAATGTTTTTTCTATCAAAAAATGTCAAATTTGATCATTTTTGGCTTATTTATACTTAATCCAGTCATAAACGACCTCTATGTATACATTTTGACTTACTTGGATCAAAATTTCAATGATTTGTATAGTCATGACTCTCATGTTGAAAAATGGAAAATTTTCAAAAAATGTTTTTTCTATCGAAAAATGTCAAATTTGATCATTTTTGGCTTATTTATACTTAGTCCAGTCATAAAGGACCTCTATGTATACATTTTGACTTACTTGGATCAAAATTTCAATGATTTGTATAGACATGACTCTCATGTGGAAAAATCGAATATTTTCAAAAAATGTTTTTTCTATCGAAAAATGTCAAATTTGATCATTTTTGGCTTATTTATACTTAGTTCAGTCATAAAGGACCTCTATGTATACATTTTGACTTACTTGGATCAAAATTTCAATGATTTGTATAGTCATGACATTCTAGTTGTAAAATCGGAAATTTTCAAAAAATGTTTTTTCTATCGAAAAATGTCTAATTTGATCATTTTGGGCTTATTTATACTTATTCCAGTCATAAAAGACCTCTATGTATACATTTTGACTTACTTGGATCAAAATTTCAATGATTTGTATAGTCATGACATTCTAGTTGTAAAATCGGAAATTTTCAAAAAATGTTTTTTCTATCGAAAAATGTCAAATTTGATCATTTTTGGCTTATTTATACTTAGTCCAGTCATAAACGACCTCTATGTATACATTTTGACTTACTTGGATCAAAATTAAAATGATTTGTATAGTCATGACTCTCATGTTGAAAAATCGAAAATTTTCAAAAAATGTTTTTTCTATCGAAAATGTCAAATTTGATCATTTTTTTGCTTATTTATACTTAGTCCAGTCATAAAGGACCTCTATGTATACATTTGGAATTTTTTGGATCAAAATTTCAATGATTTGTATAGTCATGAATCTCATGTTGAAAAATCGAAACTTTTCAAAAAATGTTTTTTCTATCGAAAAATGTCAAATTTGATCATTTTTGGCTTATTTATACTTAGTCCAGTCATAAAGGACCTCTATGTATACATTTTGACTTACTTGGATCAAAATTTCAATGATTTGTATAGTCATGACATTCTAGTTGTAAAATCGGAAATTTTCAAAAAATGTTTTTTCTATCGAAAAATGTCAAATTTGATCATTTTTGGCTTATTTATACTTATTCCAGTCATATAGGACCTCTATGTATACATTTTGACTTACTTGGATCAAAATTTCAATGATTTGTATAGTCATGACATTCTAGTTGTAAAATCGGAAATTTTCAAAAAATGTTTTTTCTATCGAAAAATGTCAAATTTGATCATTTTTGGCTTATTTATACTTAT
>NW_025408312.1:0-70020 GCF_905475395.1 Chrysoperla carnea
TTTTTTGAAAATTTTCGATTTTTCAACATGAGAGTCATGACTATACAAATCATTGAAATTTTGATCCAAGTAAGTCAAAATGTATACATAGAGGTCCTTTATGACTGGACTAAGTATAAATAAGCCAAAAATGATCAAATTTGAAATTTTTCGATAGAAAAAACATTTTTTTGAAAATTTCCGATTTTTCAACATGAGAGTCATGACTATACAAATCATTGAAATTTTGATCCAAGTAAGTCAAAATGTATACATAGAGGTCCTTTATGACTGGACTAAGTATAAATAAGCCAAAAATGATCAAATTTGACATTTTTCGATAGAAAAAACATTTTTTGAAAATTTCCGATTTTTCAACATGAGAGTCATGACTATACAAATCATTGAAATTTTGATCTAAGTAAGTCAAAATGTATACATAGAGGTCCTTTATGACTGGACTAAGTAGAAATAAGCCAAAAGTGATCAAATTTAACATTTTTCGATAGAAAAAACATTTTATGAAAATTTTCGATTTTTCAACATTAGAGTCATGACTATACAAATCATTGAAATTTTGATCCAAGTAAGTCAAAATGTATACATAGAGGTTCTTTATGACTGGACTAAGTATAAATAAGCCAAAAATGATCAAATTTGACATTTTTCGATACAAAAAACTTTTCTTAAAATTTTCGATTTTTCAACATGAGAGTCATGACTATACAAATCATTGAAATTTTGATCCAAGTAAGTCAAAATGTATACATAGAGGTCCTTTATGACTGGACTAAGTAGAAATAAGCCAAAAATGATCCAATTTGACTTTTTTTAATAGAAAAAACTTTTTTTTGAAAATATCCGATTTTACAACTAGAATGTCATGACTATACAAATCATTGAAATTTTGGTCCAAGTAAGTCAAAATGTATACATAGAGGTCCTTTATGACTGGACTAAGTAGAAATAAGCCAAAAATGATCCAATTTGACTTTTTTTAATAGAAAAAACTTTTTTTTGAAAATATCCGATTTTACAACTAGAATGTCATGACTATACAAATCATTGAAATTTTGGTCCAAGTAAGTCAAAATGTATACATAGAGGTCCCTTATGACTGGACTAAGTATAAATAAGCCAAAAATGATAAAATTTGACATTTTTCGATAGAAAAAACATTTTTTGAAAATTTTCGATTTTTCAACATGAGAGTCATGACTATACAAATCATTTTATGACTGGACTAAGTATAAATTAGCCTAAAATGATCAAATTTGACATTTTTCGATAGAAAAAACTTTTCTTAAAATTTTCGATTTTTCAACATGAGAGTCATGACTATACAAATCATTGAAATTTTGATCCAAGTAAGTCAAAATGTATACATAGAGGTCCTTTATGACTGGACTAAGTATAAATAAGCCAAAGATGATCAAATTTGACATTTTTCGATAAAAAAAACATTTTTTTTTTTTCGATTTTTCAACATGAGAGTCATGACTATACAAATCATTGAAATTTTGATCCAAGTAAGTCAAAATGTATACATAGAGGTCCTTTATGACTGGACTAAGTATAAATAAGCCAAAAATGATCAATTTTGACATTTTTCGATAGAAAAAACATTTTTTGAAAATTATCGATTTTTCAACATGAGAGTCATGACTATACAAATCATTGAAATTTTGATCTAAGTAAAGCAAAATGTATACATAGAGGTCCTTTATGTTTGGACTAAGTATAAATAAGCCAAAGATGATCAAATTTGACATTTTTCGATAGAAAAAACATTTTTTGAAAATTTTCGATTTTTCAACATGAGAGTCATGACTATACAAATCATTAAAATTTTGATCCAAGTAAGTCAAAATGTATACATAGAGGTCCTTTATGACTGGACTAAGTATAAATAAGCCAAAAATGATCAATTTTGACATTTTTCGATAGAAAAAACATTTTTTGATAATTTTCGATTTTTCAACATGAGAGTCATGACTATACAAATCATTGAAATTTTGATCTAAGTAAGGCAAAATGTATACATAGAGGTCCTTTATGACTGGATTAAGTAGAAATAAGCCAAAAATGATCAAATTTGACATTTTTCGATAGAAAAAACATTTTTTAAAAATTTTCGATTTTTCAACATGAGAGTCATGACTATACAAATCATTGAAATTTTGATCCAAGTAAGTCAAAATGTATACATAGAGGTCCTTTATGACTGGACTAAGTATAAATAAGCCAAAAATGATCAATTTTGACATTTTTCGATAGAAAAAACATTTTTTGAAAATTATCGATTTTTCAACATGAGAGTCATGACTATACAAATCATTGAAATTTTGATCTAAGTAAAGCAAAATGTATACATAGAGGTCCTTTATGACTGGACTAAGTAGAAATAAGACAAAAATGATCCAATTTGACTTTTTTTAATAGAAAAAACTTTTTTTTGAAAATATCCGATTTTACAACTAGAATGTCATGACTATACAAATCATTGAAATTTTGGTCCAAGTAAGTCCAAATGTATACATAGAGGTCCTTTATGACTGGACTAAGTATAAATAAGCCAAAAGTGATAAAATTTGACATTTTTGATAGAAAAAACATTTTTTGAAAATTTCCGATTTTACAACTAGAATGTCATGACTATACAAACCATTGTAATTTTGATCCAAGTAAGTCAAAATGTATACATAGAGGTCCTTTATGACTGGACTAAGTATAAATAAGCCAAAGATGATCAAATTTGACATTTTTCGATAGAAAAAACATTTTTTGAAAATTTTCGATTTTTCAACATGAGAGTCATGCCTATACAAATCATTAAAATTTTGATCCAAGTAAGTCAAAATGTATACATAGAGGTCCTTTATGACTGGACTAAGTATAAATAAGCCAAAAATGATCAATTTTGACATTTTTCGATAGAAAAAACATTTTTTGATAATTTTCGATTTTTCAACATGAGAGTCATGACTATACAAATCATTGAAATTTTGATCTAAGTAAGGCAAAATGTATACATAGAGGTCCTTTATGACTGGATTAAGTAGAAATAAGCCAAAAATGATCAAATTTGACATTTTTCGATAGAAAAAACATTTTTTAAAAATTTTCGATTTTTCAACATGAGAGTCATGACTATACAAATCATTGAAATTTTGATCCAAGTAAGTCAAAATGTATACATAGAGGTCCTTTATGACTGGACTAAGTATAAGTAAGCCAAAAATGATCAAATTTGACATTTTTCGATAGAAAAAACATTTTTTGAAAATTTTCGATTTTTCAACATGAGAGTCATGACTATACAAATCATTAAAATTTTGATCCAAGTAAGGCAAAATGTATACAAAGAGGTCCTATATGACTGGATTAAGTAGAAATAAGCCAAAAATGATCAAATTTGACAATTTTCGATAGAAAAAACATTTTTTGAAAATTTACGATTTTTCAACATGAGAGTCATTACTATACAAATCATTGAAATTTTGATCCAAGTAAGTCAAAATGTATACATAGAGGTCCTTTATGACTGGACTAAGTAAATATAAGCCAAAAATGATCAAATTTGACATTTTTCGATAGAAAAAACATTTTTTGAAAATTTTCGATTTTTCAACATGAGAGTCATGACTATACAAATCATTGAAACATTGATTCAAGTAAGTCTTAATGTATACATAGAGGTACTTTATGACTGGACCAAGTAGAAATAAGCCAAAAATGATCAAATTTGACATTTTTCGATAGAAAAAACATTTTTTGAAAATTTTCGATTTTTCAACATGAGAATCATTACTATACAAATCATTGAAATTTTGATCCAAGTAAGTCAAAATGTATACATAGAGGTCTTTTATGACTGGACTAAGTATCAATAAGCCAAAAATGATCAAATTTGACATTTTTCGATAGAAAAAACATTTTTTGAAAATTTCCGATTTTACAACATGAGAGTCATTACTATACAAATCATTGAAATTTTGATCCGAGTAAGTACAAATGTATACATAAGGGTCCTTTATGACTGGGCTAAGTATAAATAAGCCAAAAATGATCCAATTTGACATTTTTTAATAGAAAAAACTTTTTTTTGAAAATATCCGATTTTACAACTAGAATGTCATGACTATACAAATCATTGAAATTTTGGTTCAAGAAAGTCAAAATGCATACATAGAGGTCCTTTATGACTGGACTAAGTATAAATAAGCCAAAAATGATCAAATTTGACATATTTCGATAGAAAAAACATTTTTTGAAAATTTTCGATTTTTCAACATGAGAGTCATGACTATACAAATCATTGAAATTTTGATCCAAGTAAGTCAAAATGTATACATAGAGGTCCTTTATGACTGGACTAAGTATAAATAAGCCAAAAATGATCAAATTTGAAATTTTTCGATAGAAAAAACATTTTTTGAAAATTTCCGATTTTTCAACATGAGAGTCATGACTATACAAATCATTGAAATTTTGATCCAAGTAAGTCAAAATGTATACATAGAGGTCCTTTATGACTGGACTAAGTATAAATAAGCCAAAAATGATGAAATTTGACATTTTTCGATAGAAAAAACATTTTTTGAAAATTTCCGATTTTTCAACATGAGAGTCATGACTATACAAATCATTGAAATTTTGATCTAAGTAAGTCAAAATGTATACATAGAGGTCCTTTATGACTGGACTAAGTAGAAATAAGCCAAAAGTGATCAAATTTAACATTTTTCGATAGAAAAAACATTTTATGAAAATTTTCGATTTTTCAACATTAGAGTCATGACTATACAAATCATTGAAATTTTGATCCAAGTAAGTCAAAATGTATACATAGAGGTTCTTTATGACTGGACTAAGTATAAATAAGCCAAAAATGATCAAATTTGACATTTTTCGATACAAAAAACTTTTCTTAAAATTTTCGATTTTTCAACATGAGAGTCATGACTATACAAATCATTGAAATTTTGATCCAAGTAAGTCAAAATGTATACATAGAGGTCCTTTATGACTGGACTAAGTAGAAATAAGCCAAAAATGATCCAATTTGACTTTTTTTAATAGAAAAAACTTTTTTTTGAAAATATCCGATTTTACAACTAGAATGTCATGACTATACAAATCATTGAAATTTTGGTCCAAGTAAGTCAAAATGTATACATAGAGGTCCTTTATGACTGGACTAAGTAGAAATAAGCCAAAAATGATCCAATTTGACTTTTTTTAATAGAAAAAACTTTTTTTTGAAAATATCCGATTTTACAACTAGAATGTCATGACTATACAAATCATTGAAATTTTGGTCCAAGTAAGTCAAAATGTATACATAGAGGTCCCTTATGACTGGACTAAGTATAAATAAGCCAAAAATGATAAAATTTGACATTTTTCGATAGAAAAAACATTTTTTGAAAATTTTCGATTTTTCAACATGAGAGTCATGACTATACAAATCATTTTATGACTGGACTAAGTATAAATTAGCCTAAAATGATCAAATTTGACATTTTTCGATAGAAAAAACTTTTCTTAAAATTTTCGATTTTTCAACATGAGAGTCATGACTATACAAATCATTGAAATTTTGATCCAAGTAAGTCAAAATGTATACATAGAGGTCCTTTATGACTGGACTAAGTATAAATAAGCCAAAGATGATCAAATTTGACATTTTTCGATAAAAAAAAACATTTTTTTTTTTTCGATTTTTCAACATGAGAGTCATGACTATACAAATCATTGAAATTTTGATCCAAGTAAGTCAAAATGTATACATAGAGGTCCTTTATGACTGGACTAAGTATAAATAAGCCAAAAATGATCAATTTTGACATTTTTCGATAGAAAAAACATTTTTTGAAAATTATCGATTTTTCAACATGAGAGTCATGACTATACAAATCATTGAAATTTTGATCTAAGTAAAGCAAAATGTATACATAGAGGTCCTTTATGTTTGGACTAAGTATAAATAAGCCAAAGATGATCAAATTTGACATTTTTCGATAGAAAAAACATTTTTTGAAAATTTTCGATTTTTCAACATGAGAGTCATGACTATACAAATCATTAAAATTTTGATCCAAGTAAGTCAAAATGTATACATAGAGGTCCTTTATGACTGGACTAAGTATAAATAAGCCAAAAATGATCAATTTTGACATTTTTCGATAGAAAAAACATTTTTTGATAATTTTCGATTTTTCAACATGAGAGTCATGACTATACAAATCATTGAAATTTTGATCTAAGTAAGGCAAAATGTATACATAGAGGTCCTTTATGACTGGACTAAGTAGAAATAAGCCAAAAATGATCAATTTTGACATTTTTCGATAGAAAAAACATTTTTTGAAAATTTCGATTTTTCAACATGAGAGTCATGACTATACAAATCATTGAAATTTTGATCCAAGTAAGTCAAAATGTATACATAGAGGTCCTTTATGACTGGACTAAGTATAAATAAGCCAAAAATGATCATTTTTGACATTTTTCGATAGAAAAAACATTTTTAGAAAATTTTCGATTTTTCAACATGAGAGTCATGACTATACAAATCATTGAAATTTTGATCCAAATAAGTCAAAATGTATACATAGAGGTCCTTTATGACTGGACTCAGTAGAAATAAGCCAAAAATGATCCAATTTGACATTTTTTAATAGAAAAAACTTTTTTTTGAAAATATCCGATTTTACAACTAGAATGTCATGACTATACAAATCATTGAAATTTTGGTCCAAGTAAGTCAAAATGTATACATAGAGGTCCCTTATGACTGGACAAAGTATAAATAAGCCAAAAATGATAAAATTTGATATTTTTCGATAGAAAAAACATTTTTTGAAAATTTTCGATTTTTCAACATGAGAGTCATGATTATACAAATCATTGAAATTTTGATCCAAGTAAGTCAAAATTTATACATAGAGGTCCTTTATGACTGGACTAAGTAGAAATAAAATAAGTATAAATAAGCCAAAAATGATCAATTTTGACATTTTTCGATAGAAAAAACATTTTTTGAAAATTTTCGATTTTTCAACATGAGAGTCATGACTATACAAATCATTGAAATTTTGATCTAAGTAAAGCAAAATGTATACAAAGAGGTCCTTTATGACTGGACTCAGTAGAAATAAGCCAAAAATGATCCAATTTGACATTTTTTAATAGAAAAAACTTTTTTTTGAAAATATCCGATTTTACAACTAGAATGTCATGACTATACAAATCATTGAAATTTTGGTCCAAGTAAGTCAAAATGTATACATAGAGGTTCCTTATGACTGGACTAAGTATAAATTAGCCAAAAATGATAAAATTTGACATTTTTCGATAGAAAAAACATTTTTTGAAAATTTTCGATTGTTCAACATGAGAGTCATGACTATACAAATCATTGAAATTTTGATCTAAGTAAGGCAAAATGTATACATAGAGGTCCTTTATGACTGGACTAAGTAGAAATAAGCAAAAAATGATCAAATTTGACATTTTTCGATAGAAAAAACATTTTTTGAAAATTTTCGATTTTTCAACATGAGAGGCATGACTATACAAATCATTGAAATTTTGATCTAAGTAAGTCAAAATGTATACATAGAGGTCCTTTATGACTGGACTAAGTATAAATTAGCCTAAAATGATCAAATTTGACATTTTTCGAAAGAAAAATCATTTTTTGAAAATTTTCGATTTTTCATCATGAGAGTCATGACTATACAAATCATTGAAATTTTGATCCAAGAAATTTAAAATGTATACATAGAGGTCCTTTATGACTGGACTAAGTATAAATAAGCCAAAAATGATCAAATTTGACATTTTTCGATAGAAAAAACATTTTTTGAAAATTTCCGATTTTTCAACATGAGAGTCATGACTATACAAATCATTGAAATTTTGATCCAAGTAAGTCAAAATGTATACATAGAGGTCCTTTATGACTGGACTAAGTAGAAATAAGCAAAAAATGATCAAATTTGACATATTTCGATAGAAAAAACATTTTTTGAAAATTTTCGATTTTTCAACATTAGAGTCATGACTATACAAATCATTGAAATTTTGATCCAAGTAAGTCAAAATGTATACATAGAGGTCCTTTATGACTGGACTAAGTATAAATAAGCCAAAATTGATCAATTTTGACATTTTTCGATAGAAAAAACATTTTTTGAAAATTTTCGATTTTTCAACATGAGAGTCATGACTATACAAATCATTGAAATTTTGATCCAAGTAAGTCAAAATGTATACATAGAGGTCCTTTATGACTGGACTAAGTATAAATAAGCCAAAAATGATCAATTTTGACATTTTTCGATAGAAAAAACATTTTTTGAAAATTTTCGATTTTTCAACATGAGAGTCATGACTATACAAATCATTGAAATTTTGATCTAAGTAAAGCAAAATGTATACAAAGAGGTCCTTTATGACTGGACTCAGTAGAAATAAGCCAAAAATGATCCAATTTGACATTTTTTAATAGAAAAAACTTTTTTTTGAAAATATCCGATTTTACAACTAGAATGTCATGACTATACAAATCATTGAAATTTTGGTCCAAGTAAGTCAAAATGTATACATAGAGGTTCCTTATGACTGGACTAAGTATAAATTAGCCAAAAATGATAAAATTTGACATTTTTCGATAGAAAAAACATTTTTTGAAAATTTTCGATTGTTCAACATGAGAGTCATGACTATACAAATCATTGAAATTTTGATCTAAGTAAGGCAAAATGTATACATAGAGGTCCTTTATGACTGGACTAAGTAGAAATAAGCAAAAAATGATCAAATTTGACATTTTTCGATAGAAAAAACATTTTTTGAAAATTTTCGATTTTTCAACATGAGAGGCATGACTATACAAATCATTGAAATTTTGATCTTAGTAAGTCAAAATGTATACATAGAGGTCCTTTATGACTGGACTAAGTATAAATTAGCCTAAAATGATCAAATTTGACATTTTTCGAAAGAAAAATCATTTTTTGAAAATTTTCGATTTTTCATCATGAGAGTCATGACTATACAAATCATTGAAATTTTGATCCAAGAAATTTAAAATGTATACATAGAGGTCCTTTATGACTGGACTAAGTAGAAATAAGCAAAAAATGATCAAATTTGACATATTTCGATAGAAAAAACATTTTTTGAAAATTTTCGATTTTTCAACATTAGAGTCATGACTATACAAATCATTGAAATTTTGATCCAAGTAAGTCAAAATGTATACATAGAGGTCCTTTATGACTGGACTAAGTATAAATAAGCCAAAATTGATCAATTTTGACATTTTTCGATAGAAAAAACATTTTTTGAAAATTTTCGATTTTTCAACATGAGAGTCATGACTATACAAATCATTGAAATTTTGATCCAAGTAAGTCAAAATGTATACATAGAGGTCCTTTATGACTGGACTAAGTATAAATTAGCCTAAAATGATCAAATTTGACATTTTTCGAAAGAAAAATCATTTTTTGAAAATTTTCGATTTTTCATCATGAGAGTCATGACTATACAAATCATTGAAATTTTGATCCAAGAAATTTAAAATGTATACATAGAGGTCCTTTATGACTGGACTAAGTATAAATAAGCCAAAAATGATCAAATTTGACATTTTTCGATAGAAAAAACATTTTTTGAAAATTTCCGATTTTTCAACATGAGAGTCATGACTATACAAATCATTGAAATTTTGATCCAAGTAAGTCAAAATGTATACATAAAGGTCCTTTATGACTGGACTAAGTAGAAATAAGCAAAAAATGATCAAATTTGACATATTTCGATAGAAAAAACATTTTTTGAAAATTTTCGATTTTTCAACATTAGAGTCATGACTATACAAATCATTGAAATTTTGATCCAAGTAAGTCAAAATGTATACATAGAGGTCCTTTATGACTGGACTAAGTATAAATAAGCCAAAATTGATCAATTTTGACATTTTTCGATAGAAAAAACATTTTTTGAAAATTTTCGATTTTTCAACATGAGAGTCATGACTATACAAATCATTGAAATTTTGATCCAAGTAAGTCAAAATGTATACATAGAGGTCCTTTATGACTGGACTAAGTATAAATAAGCCAAAAATGATCAATTTTGACATTTTTCGATAGAAAAAACATTTTTTGAAAATTTTCGATTTTTCAACATGAGAGTCATGACTATACAAATCATTGAAATTTTGATCTAAGTAAAGCAAAATGTATACAAAGAGGTCCTTTATGAATGGACTCAGTAGAAATAAGCCAAAAATGATCCAATTTGACATTTTTTAATAGAAAAAACTTTTTTTTGAAAATATCCGATTTTACAACTAGAATGTCATGACTATACAAATCATTGAAATTTTGGTCCAAGTAAGTCAAAATGTATACATAGAGGTTCCTTATGACTGGACTAAGTATAAATTAGCCAAAAATGATAAAATTTGACATTTTTCGATAGAAAAAACATTTTTTGAAAATTTTCGATTGTTCAACATGAGAGTCATGACTATACAAATCATTGAAATTTTGATCTAAGTAAGGCAAAATGTATACATAGAGGTCCTTTATGACTGGACTAAGTAGAAATAAGCAAAAAATGATCAAATTTGACATTTTTCGATAGAAAAAACATTTTTTGAAAATTTTCGATTTTTCAACATGAGAGGCATGACTATACAAATCATTGAAATTTTGATCTAAGTAAGTCAAAATGTATACATAGAGGTCCTTTATGACTGGACTAAGTATAAATTAGCCTAAAATGATCAAATTTGACATTTTTCGAAAGAAAAATCATTTTTTGAAAATTTTCGATTTTTCATCATGAGAGTCATGACTATACAAATCATTGAAATTTTGATCCAAGAAATTTAAAATGTATACATAGAGGTCCTTTATGACTGGACTAAGTATAAATAAGCCAAAAATGATCAAATTTGACATTTTTCGATAGAAAAAACATTTTTTGAAAATTTCCGATTTTTCAACATGAGAGTCATGACTATACAAATCATTGAAATTTTGATCCAAGTAAGTCAAAATGTATACATAAAGGTCCTTTATGACTGGACTAAGTAGAAATAAGCAAAAAATGATCAAATTTGACATATTTCGATAGAAAAAACATTTTTTGAAAATTTTCGATTTTTCAACATTAGAGTCATGACTATACAAATCATTGAAATTTTGATCCAAGTAAGTCAAAATGTATACATAGAGGTCCTTTATGACTGGACTAAGTATAAATAAGCCAAAAATGATCAATTTTGACATTTTTCGATAGAAAAAAACATTTTTTGAAAATTTTCGATTTTTCAACATGAGAGTCATGACTATACAAATCATTGAAATTTTGATCCAAGTAAGTCAAAATGTATACATAGAGGTCCTTTATGACTGGACTAAGTATAAATAAGCCAAAAATGATCAATTTTGACATTTTTCGATAGAAAAAACATTTTTTGAAAATTTTCGATTTTTCAACATGAGAGTCATGACTATACAAATCATTGAAATTTTGATCTAAGTAAAGCAAAATGTATACATAGAGGTCCTTTATGACTGGACTCAGTAGAAATAAGCCAAAAATGATCCAATTTGACATTTTTTAATAGAAAAAACTTTTTTTTGAAAATATCCGATTTTACAACTAGAATGTCATGACTATACAAATCATTGAAATTTTGGTCCAAATAAGTCAAAATGTATACATAGAGGTTCCTTATGACTGGACTAAGTATAAATAAGCCAAAAATGATAAAATTTGACATTTTTCGATAGAAAAAACATTTTTTGAAAATTTTCGATTTTTCAACATGAGAGTCATGACTATACAAATCATTGAAATTTTGATCTTAGTAAGGCAAAATGTATACATAGAGGCCCTTTATGACTGGACTAAGTAGAAATAAGCAAAAAATGATCAAATTTGACATTTTTCGATAGAAAAAACATTTTTTGAAAATTTTCGATTTTTCAACATGAGAGGCATGACTATACAAATCATTAAAATTTTGATCTAAGTAAGTCAAAATGTATACATAGAGGTCCTTTATAACTGGACTAAGTATAAATTAGCCTAAAATGATCAAATTTGACATTTTTCGAAATAAAAATCATTTTTTGAAAATTTTCGATTTTTCATCATGAGAGTCACGACTATACAAATCATTGAAATTTTGATCCAAGAAATTTAAAATGTATACATAGAGGTCCTTTATGACTGGACTAAGTATAAATAAGCCAAAAATGATCAAATTTGACATTTTTCGATAGAAAAAACATTTTTTGAAAATTTCCGATTTTTTCAACATGAGAGTCATGACTATACAAATCATTGAAATTTTGATCCAAGTAAGTCAAAATGTATACATAGAGGTCCTTTATGACTGGACTAAGTAGAAATAAGCCAAAAGTGATCAAATTTGACATTTTTCGATAGAAAAAACATTTTATGAATATTTTCGATTTTTCAACATTAGAGTCATGACTATACAAATCATTGAAATTTTGATCCAAGTAAGTCAAAATGTATACATAGAGGTCCTTTATGACTGGACTAAGTATAAATAAGCCAAAAATGATCAAATTTGACATTTTTCGATAGAAAAAACTTTTCTTAAAATTTTCGATTTTTCAACATGAGAGTCATGACTATACAAATCATTGAAATTTTGATCCAAGTAAGTCAAAATGTATACATAGAGGTCCTTTATGACTGGACTAAGTATAAATAAGCCAAAAATGATCCAATTTGACATTTTTTAATAGAAAAAACTTTTTTTTGAAAATATCCGATTTTACAACTAGAATGTCATGACTATACAAATCATTGAAATTTTGGTCCAAGTAAGTCAAAATGTATACATAGAGGTTCCTTATGACTGGACTAAGTATAAATTAGCCAAAAATGATAAAATTTGACATTTTTCGATAGAAAAAACATTTTTTGAAAATTTTCGATTTTTCAACATGAGAGTCATGACTATACAAATCATTGAAATTTTGATCTAAGTAAGGCAAAATGTATACATAGAGGTCCTTTATGACTGGACTAAGTAGAAATAAGCAAAAAATGATCAAATTTGACATTTTTCGATAGAAAAAACATTTTTTGAAAATTTTCGATTTTTCAACATGAGAGGCATGACTATACAAATCATTGAAATTTTGATCTAAGTAAGTCAAAATGTATACATAGAGGTCCTTTATGACTGGACTAAGTATAAATTTGCCTAAAATGATCAAATTTGACATTTTTCGAAAGAAAAATCATTTTTTGAAAATTTTCGATTTTTCATCATGAGAGTCATGACTATACAAATCATTGAAATTTTGATCCAAGAAATTTAAAATGTGTACATAGAGGTCCTTTATGACTGGACTAAGTATAAATAAGCCAAAAATGATCAAATTTGACATTTTTCGATAGAAAAAACATTTTTTGAAAATTTCCGATTTTTCAACATGAGAGTCATGACTATACAAATCATTGAAATTTTGATCCAAGTAAGTCAAAATGTATACATAGAGGTCCTTTATGACTGGACTAAGTATAAATAAGCCAAAAATGATCAATTTTGACATTTTTCGATAGAAAAAACATTTTTTGAAAATTTTCGATTTTTCAACATGAGAGTCATGACTATACAAATCATTGAAATTTTGATCTAAGTAAAGCAAAATGTATACATAGAGGTCCTTTATGACTGGACTCAGTAGAAATAAGCCAAAAATGATCCAATTTGACATTTTTTAATAGAAAAAAACTTTTTTTTGAAAATATCCGATTTTACAACTAGAATGTCATGACTATACAAATCATTGAAATTTTGGTCCAAATAAGTCAAAATGTATACATAGAGGTTCCTTATGACTGGACTAAGTATAAATAAGCCAAAAATGATAAAATTTGACATTTTTCGATAGAAAAAACATTTTTTGAAAATTTTCGATTTTTCAACATGAGAGTCATGACTATACAAATCATTGAAATTTTGATCTTAGTAAGGCAAAATGTATACATAGAGGCCCTTTATGACTGGACTAAGTAGAAATAAGCAAAAAATGATCAAATTTGACATTTTTCGATAGAAAAAACATTTTTTGAAAATTTTCGATTTTTCAACATGAGAGGCATGACTATACAAATCATTAAAATTTTGATCTAAGTAAGTCAAAATGTATACATAGAGGTCCTTTATAACTGGACTAAGTATAAATTAGCCTAAAATGATCAAATTTGACATTTTTCGAAATAAAAATCATTTTTTGAAAATTTTCGATTTTTCATCATGAGAGTCATGACTATACAAATCATTGAAATTTTGATCCAAGAAATTTAAAATGTATACATAGAGGTCCTTTATGACTGGACTAAGTATAAATAAGCCAAAAATGATCAAATTTGACATTTTTTCGATAGAAAAAACATTTTTTGAAAATTTCCGATTTTTCAACATGAGAGTCATGACTATACAAATCATTGAAATTTTGATTCAAGTAAGTCAAAATGTATACATAGAGGTCCTTTATGACTGGACTAAGTAGAAATAAGCCAAAAGTGATCAAATTTGACATTTTTCGATAGAAAAAACATTTAATGAATATTTTCGATTTTTCAACATTAGAGTCATGACTATACAAATCATTGAAATTTTGATCCAAGTAAGTCAAAATGTATACATAGAGGTCCTTTATGACTGGACTAAGTATAAATAAGCCAAAAATGATCAAATTTGACATTTTTCGATAGAAAAAACTTTTCTTAAAATTTTCGATTTTTCAACATGAGAGTCATGACTATACAAATCATTGAAATTTTGATCCAAGTAAGTCAAAATGTATACATAGAGGTCCTTTATGACTGGACTAAGTATAAATAAGCCAAAGATGATCAAATTTGACATTTTTCGATAGAAAAAACATTTTTTGAAAATTTTCGATTTTTCAACATGAGAGTCATGACTATACAAATCATTGAAATTTTGATCCAAGTAAGTCAAAATGTATACATAGAGGTCCTTTATGACTGGACTAAGTATAAATAAGCCAAAAATGATCAATTTTGACATTTTTCGATAGAAAAAAACATTTTTTGAAAATTTTCGATTTTTCAACATGAGAGTCATGACTATACAAATCATTGAAATTTTGATCTAAGTAAAGCAAAATGTATACATAGAGGTCCTTTATGACTGGACTCAGTAGAAATAAGCCAAAAATGATCCAATTTGACATTTTTTTAATAGAAAAAACTTTTTTTTGAAAATATCCGATTTTACAACTAGAATGTCATGACTATACAAATCATTGAAATTTTGGTCCAAGTAAGTCAAAATGTATACATAGAGGTTCCTTATGACTGGACTAAGTATAAATAAGCCAAAAATGATAAAATTTGACATTTTTTCGATAGAAAAAACATTTTTTGAAAATTTTCGATTTTTCAACATGAGAGTCATGACTATACAAATCATTGAAATTTTGATCTAAGTAAGGCAAAAAGTATACATAGAGGCCCTTTATGACTGGGACTAAGTAGAAATAAGCAAAAAATGATCAAATTTGACATTTTTCGATAGAAAAAACATTTTTTGAAAATTTCCGATTTTTCAACATGAGAGTCATGACTATATAAATCATTGAAATTTTGATCCAAGTAAGTCAAAATGTATACATAAAGGTCCTTTATGACTGGACTAAGTAGAAATAAGCAAAAAATGATCAAATTTGACATATTTCGATAGAAAAAAACATTTTTTGAAAATTTTCGATTTTTCAACATTAGAGTCATGACTATACAAATCATTGAAATTTTGATCCAAGTAAGTCAAAATGTGTACATAGAGGTCCTTTATGACTGGACTAAGTATAAATAAGCCAAAAATGATCAATTTTGACATTTTTCGATAGAAAAAACATTTTTTGAAAATTTTCGATTTTTCAACATGAGAGTCATGACTATACAAATCATTGAAATTTTGATCCAAGTAAGTCAAAATGTATACATAGAGGTCCTTTATGACTGGACTAAGTATAAATAAGCCAAAAATGATCAATTTTGACATTTTTCGATAGAAAAAACATTTTTTGAAAATTTTCGATTTTTCAACATGATGAGAGTCATGACTATACAAATCATTGAAATTTTGATCTAAGTAAAGCAAAATGTATACATAGAGGTCCTTTATGACTGGACTCAGTAGAAATAAGCCAAAAATGATCCAATTTGACATTTTTTAATAGAAAAAACTTTTTTTTGAAAATATCCGATTTTACAACTAGAATGTCATGACTATACAAATCATTGAAATTTTGGTCCAAGTAAGTCAAAATGTATACATAGAGGTTCCTTATGACTGGACTAAGTATAAATAAGCCAAAATGGATAAAATTTGACATTTTTCGATAGAAAAAACATTTTATGAAAATTTTCGATTTTTCAACATTAGAGTCATGACTATACAAATCTTTGAAATTTTGATCCAAGTAAGTCAAAATGTATACATAGAGGTCCTTTATGACTGGACTAAGTATAAATAAGCCAAAGATGATCAAATTTGACATTTTTCGATAGAAAAAACATTTTTGAAAATTTTCGATTTTTCAACATGAGAGTCATGACTATACAAATCATTGAAATTTTGATCCAAGTAAGTCAAAATGTATACATAGAGGTCCTTTATGACTGGACTAAGTATAAATAAGCCAAAAATGATCAATTTTGACATTTTTCGATAGAAAAAACATTTTTTGAAAATTTTCGATTTTTCAACATGAGAGTCATGACTATACAAATCATTGAAATTTTGATCTAAGTAAGGCAAAATGTATACATAGAGGCCCTTTATGACTGGACTAAGTAGAAATAAGCAAAAAATGATCAAATTTGACATTTTTCGATAGAAAAAACATTTTTTGAAAATTTCCGATTTTTCAACATGAGAGTCATGACTATACAAATCATTGAAATTTTGATCCAAGTAAGTCAAAATGTATACATTAAGGTCCTTTATGACTGGACTAAGTAGAAATAAGCAAAAAATGATCAAATTTGACATATTTCGATAGAAAAAACATTTTTTGAAAATTTTCGATTTTTCAACATTAGAGTCATGACTATACAAATCATTGAAATTTTGATCCAAGTAAGTCAAAATGTATACATAGAGGTCCTTTATGACTGGACTAAGTATAAATAAGCCAAAAATGATCAATTTTGACATTTTTCGATAGAAAAAACATTTTTTGAAAATTTTCGATTTTTCAACATGAGAGTCATGACTATACAAATCATTGAAATTTTGATCCAAGTAAGTCAAAATGTATACATAGAGGTCCTTTATGACTGGACTAAGTATAAATAAGCCAAAAATGATCAATTTTGACATTTTTCGATAGAAAAAACATTTTTTGAAAATTTTCGATTTTTCAACATGAGAGTCATGACTATACAAATCATTGAAATTTTGATCTAAGTAAAGCAAAATGTATACATAGAGGTCCTTTATGACTGGACTCAGTAGAAATAAGCCAAAAATGATCCAATTTGACATTTTTTAATAGAAAAAACTTTTTTTTGAAAATATCCGATTTTACAACTAGAATGTCATGACTATACAAATCATTGAAATTTTGGTCCAAGTAAGTCAAAATGTATACATAGAGGTTCCTTATGACTGGACTAAGTATAAATAAGCCAAAATGGATAAAATTTGACATTTTTCGATAGAAAAAACATTTTTTGAAAATTTTCGATTTTTCAACATGAGAGTCATGACTATACAAATCATTGAAATTTTGATCTAAGTAAGTCAAAATGTATACATAGAGGTCCTTTATGACTGGACTAAGTATAAATTAGCCTAAAATGATCAAATTTGACATTTTTCGAAAGAAAAATCATTTTTTGAAAATTTTCGATTTTTCATCATGGAGTCATGACTATACAAATCATTGAAATTTTGATCTAAGAAATTTAAAATGTATAAATGTTTTTTGAAAATTTTCGATTTTTCAACATGAATGTCATGACTATACAAATCATTGAAATTTTGACCCAAGTAAGTCAAAATGTATACATAGAGGTCCTTTATGACTGGACTAAGTATAAATAAGCCAAAAATGATCAATTTTGACATTTTTCGATAGAAAAAACATTTTTTGAAAATTTTCGATTTTTCAACATGAGAGTCATGACTATACAAATCATTGAAATTTTGATCTAAGTAAAGCAAAATGTATACATAGAGGTCCTTTATGACTGGACTAAGTAGAAATAAGCCAAAAATGATCCAATTTGACATTTTTTAATAGAAAAAACTTTTTTTTGAAAATATCCGATTTTACAACTAGAATGTCATGACTATACAAATCATTGAAATTTTGATCTAAGTAAGGCAAAATGTATACATAGAGGTCCTTTATGACTGGACTAAGTAGAAATAAGCAAAAAATGATCAAATTTGACATTTTTCGATAGAAAAAACATTTTTTGAAAATTTTCGATTTTTCAACATGAGAGGAATGACTATACAAATCATTGAAATTTTGATCTAAGTAAGTCAAAATGGATACATAGAGGTCCTTTATGACTGGACTAAGTATAAATTAGCCTAAAATGATCAAATTTGACATTTTTCGAAAGAAAAATCATTTTTTGAAAATTTTCGATTTTTCATCATGGAGTCATGACTATACAAATCATTGAAATTTTGATCTAAGAAATTTAAAATGTATAAATGTTTTTTGAAAATTTTCGATTTTTCAACATGAATGTCATGACTATACAAATCATTGAAATTTTGATCCAAGTAAGTCAAAATGTATACATAGAGGTCCTTTATGACTGGACTAAGTATAAATAAGCCAAAAATGATCAATTTTGACATTTTTCGATAGAAAAAACATTTTTTGAAAATTTTCGATTTTTCAACATGAGAGTCATGACTATACAAATCATTGAAATTTTGATCTAAGTAAAGCAAAATGTATACATAGAGGTCCTTTATGACTGGACTAAGTAGAAATAAGCCAAAAATGATCCAATTTGACATTTTTTAATAGAAAAAACTTTTTTTTGAAAATATCCGATTTTACAACTAGAATGTCATGTCTATACAAATCATTGAAATTTTGGTCCAAGTAAGTCCAAATGTATACATAGAGGTCCTTTATGACTGGACTAAGTATAAATAAGCCAAAGATGATCAAATTTGACATTTTTCGATAGAAAAAACATTTTTTTAAAATTTTCGATTTTTCAACATGAGAGTCATGACTATACAAATCATTGAAATTTTGATCTAAGTAAGGCAAAATGTATACATAGAGGTCCTTTATGACTGGACTAAGTAGAAATAAGCCAAAAATGATCAAATTTGACATTTTTCGATAGAAAAAACATTTTTTGAAAATTTTCGATTTTTCAACATGAGAGGCATGACTATACAAATCATTGAAATTTTGATCCAAATAAGTCAAAATGTATATATAGAGGTCCTTTATGACTGGATGAAGTAGAAATAAGCCAAAAATGATCAAATTTGACATTTTTCGATAAAAAAAACATTTTTTGAAAATTTTCGATTTTTCAACATGAGAGTCATGACTATACAAATCATTAAAATTTTGATCCAAGTAAGGCAAAATGTATACATAGAGGTCCTTTATGACTGGATTAAGTAGAAATAAGCCAAAAATGATCAAATTTGACAATTTTCGATAGAAAAAACATTTTTTGAAAATTTTCGATTTTTCAACATGAGCGTCATTACTATACAAATCATTGAAATTTTGATCCAAGTAAGTCAAAATGTATACATAGAGGTCCTTTATGACTGGACTAAGTAGAAATAAGCCAAAAATGATCAAATTTGACATTTTTCGATAGAAAAAACATTTTATGAAAATTTTCGCTTTTTCAACATTAGAGTCATGACTATACAAATCATTGAAATTTTGATCCAAGTAGGTCAAAATGTATACATAGAGGTCCTTTAAGACTGAACCAAGAATAAATAAGCCCAAAATGATCAAATTTGACATTTTTCGATAGAAAAAACTTGTTTTGAAAATTTCCGATTTTACAATTAAATGTCATGACTATACAAATCATTGAAATTTTGATCCAAGTAAGTCAAAATGTATACAAGGAGGTTCTTTATGACTGGACTAAGTAGAAATAAGCCAAAAATGATCAAATTTTGAATTTTTCGATAGAAAAAACATTTTTTGAAAATTTTCGATTTTTCAACATGAGAGTCATGACTATACAAATCATTGAAATTTTGATCCAAGTAAGTCAAAGTGTATACATAGAGGTCCTTTATGACTGGACTAAGTATATATAAGCCAAAAATGATCAAATTTGACATTTTTCGATAGAAAAAACATTTTTTGAAAATTTTCGATTTTTCAACATGAGAGTCATGACTTTAAAAATCATTGAAATTTTTATCCAAGTAAGTACAAACATAGAGGTCCTTTATGACTGGGCTAAGTATAAATAAGCCAAAAATGATCCAATTTGACACTTTTTAATAGAAAAAACTTTTTTTTGAAAATATCCGATTTTACAACTAGAATGTCATGACTATACAAATCATTGAAATTTTGGTCCAAGTAAGTCAAAATGTATACATAGAGGTCCTTTATGACTGGACTAAGTATAAATAAGCCAAAAATGATCAAATTTGACATATTTCGATAGAAAAAACATTTTTTGAAAATTTTCGATTTTTCAACATGAGAGTCATGACTATACAAATCATTAGAATTTTGATCCAAGTAAGTCAAAATGTACACAAAGAGGTCCTTTATGACTGGACTAAGTATAAATAAGCCAAAAATGATCAAATTTGACATTTTTCGATAGAAAAAACATTTTTTGAAAATTTTCGATTTTTCAACATGAGAGTCATGCCTTTAGAAATCATTGAAATTTTGATCCAAGTAAGTACAAATGTATACATAGAGGTCCTTTATGACTGGGCTAAGTATAAATAAGCCAAAAATGATCCAATTTGACATTTTTTAATAGAAAAAACATTTTTTGAAAATTTTCGATTTTTCAACATGAGAGTCATGACTTTAAAAATCATTGAAATTTTGATCCAAGTAAGTACGAATGTATACATAGAGGTCCTTCATGACTGGGCTAAGTATAAATAAGCCAAAAATGATCCAATTTGACATTTTTTAATAGAAAAAACTTTTTTTTGAAAATATCCGATTTTACAACTAGAATGTCATGACTATACAAATAATTGAAATTTTGGTCCAAGTAAGTCAAAATGTATACATAGAGGTCCTTTATGACTGGACTAAGTATAAATAAGCCAAAAATGATCAAATTTGACATATTTCGATAGAAAAAACATTTTTTGAAAATTTTCGATTTTTCAACATGAGAGTCATGACTATACAAATCATTGAAATTTTGATCCAAGTAAGTCAAAATGTACACATAGAGGTCCTTTATGACTGGACTAAGTATAAATAAGCCAAAAATGATCAAATTTGACATTTTTCGATAGAAAAAACATTTTTTGAAAATTTTCGATTTTTCAACATGAGAGTCATGACTTTAGAAATCATTGAAATTTTGATCCAAGTAAGTACAAATGTATACATAGAGGTCCTTTATGACTGGGCTAAGTATAAATAAGCCAAAAATGATCCAATTTGACATTTTTTTATAGAAATAACATTTTTTGAAAATTTTCGATTTTTCAACATGAGAGTCATGACTATACAAATCATTGAAATTTTGATCCAAGTAAGTCAAAATGTATACATAGAGGTCCTTTATGACTGGACTAAGTATAAATAAGCCAAAAATGATCAAATTTGACATTTTTCGATAGAAAAAACATTTTTTTGAAAATTTTCGATTTTTCAACATGAGAGTCATGACTTTAGAAATCATTGAAATTTTGATCCAAGTAAGTACAAATGTATACATAGAGGTCCTTTATGACTGGGCTAAGTATAAATAAGCCAAAAATGATCCAATTTGACATTTTTTAATAGAAAAAATTTTTTTGAAAATTTCCGATTTTACAACTAGAATGTCATGACTATACAAATCATTGAAATTTTGGTCCAAGTAAGTCAAAATGTATACAAAGAGGTCCTTTATGACTGGACTAAGTAGAAATAAGCCAAAAATGATTAAATTTGACATTTTTCGATAGAAAAAACATTTTTGAAAATTTTCGATTTTTCAACATGAGAGTCATGACTATACAAATCATTGAAATTTTGATCCAAGTAAGTCAAAATGTATACATAGAGGTCCTTTATGACTGGACTAAGTATAAATAAGCCAAAAATGATCAAATTTGACATTTTTCGATAGAAAAAACATTTTTTGAAAATTTTCGATTTTTCAACATAAGAGTCATGACTTTAGAAATCATTGAAATTTTGATCCAAGTAAGTACAAATGTATACATAGAGGTCCTTTATGACTGGGCTAAGTATAAATAAGCCAAAAATGATCCAATTTGACATTTTTTAATAGAAAAAACATTTTTGAAAATTTTCGATTTTTCAACATGAGAGTCATGACTATACAAATCATTGAAATTTTGATCCAAATAAGTCAAAATGTATACATAGAGGTCCTATATGACTTTACTAAGTATAAATAAGCCAAAAATGATCAAATTTGACATTTTTCGATAGAAAAAACATTTTTTGAAAATTTTCGAGTTTTCAACATGAGAGTCATGACTATACAAATTATGAAATTTTGATCCAAGTAAGTCAAAATGTATACAAAGAGGTCCTTTATGACTGGACTAAGTATAAATAAGCCAAAAATGATCAAATTTGACATTTTTCGATAGAAAAAACATTTTTTGAAAATTTTCGATTTTTCAACATGAGAGTCATGACTATACAAATCATTAAAATTTTGATCCAAGTAAGGCAGAATGTATACATAGAGGTCCTTTATGACGGGATTAAGTAGAAATAAGCCAAAAATGATCAAATTTGACATTTTTCGGTAGAAAAAACATTTTTTGAAAATTTTCGATTTTTCAACATGAGAGTCATGACTTTAAAAATCATTGAAATTTTGATCCAAGTAAGTACAAATGTATACATAGAGGTCCTTTATGACTGGGCTAAGTATAAATAAGCCAAAAATGATCCAATTTGACATTTTTTAATAGAAAAACTTTTTTTTGAAAATATCCGATTTTACAACTAGAATGTCATGACTATACAAATCATTGAAATTTTGGTCCAAGTAAGTCAAAATGTATACATAGAGGTCCTTTATGACTGGACTAAGTATAAATAAGCCAAAAATGATCAAATTTGACATTTTTCGATAGAAAAAACATTTTTTGAAAATTTTCGATTTTTCAACATGAGAGTCATGACTTTAGAAATCATTGAAATTTTGATCCAAGTAAGTACAAATGTATACATAGAGGTCCTTTATGACTGGGCTAAGTATAAATAAGCCAAAAATGATCCAATTTGACATTTTTTATTAGAAAAAACTTTTTTTGAAAATTTCCGGTTTTACAACTAGAATGTCATGACTATACAAATCATTGAAATTTTGATCCAAGTAAGTCAAAATGTATACATAGAGGTCCTTTATGACTGTACTAAGTATAAATAAGCCAAAAATGATCAAAAGTGACATTTTTCGATAGAAAAAACATTTTTTGAAAATTTTCGATTTTTCAACATGAGAGTCATGACTATACAAATCATTGAAATTTTGATCCAAGTAAGTCAAAATGTACACATAGAGGTCCTTTATGACTGGACTAAGTATAAATAAGCCTAAAATGATCAAATTTGACATTTTTCGATAGAAAAAACATTTTTTGAAAATTTTCGATTTTTCAACATGAGAGTCATGACTTTAGAAATCATTGAAATTTTGATCCAAGTAAGTACAAATGTATACATAGAGGTCCTTTATGACTGGGCTAAGTATAAATAAGCCAAAAATGATCCAATTTGACATTTTTTTATAGAAAAAACATTTTTTGAAAATTTTCGATTTTTCAACATGAGAGTCATGACTATTCAAATCATTGAAATTTTGATCCAAGTAAGTCAAAATGTATACATAGAGGTCCTTTATGACTGGACTAAGTATAAATAAGCATGATATTATGAATAAACATGACATTTTTTAATAGAAAAAACTTTTTTTGAAAATTTCCGGTTTTACAACTAGAATGTCATGACTATACAAATCATTGAAATTTTGATCCAAGTAAGTCAAAATGTATACATAGAGGTCCTTTGTGACTGTACTAAGTATAAATAAGCCAAAAATGATCAAAAGTGACATTTTTCGATAGAAAAAACATTTTTTGAAAATTTTCGATTTTTCAACATGAGAGTCATGACTATACAAATTATGAAATTTTGATCCAAGTAAGTCAAAATGTATACGAAGAGGTCCTTTATGACTGGACTAAGTATAAATAAGCCAAAAATGATCAAATTTGACATTTTTCGATAGAAAAAACATTTTTTGAAAATTTTCGATTTTTCAACATGAGAGTCATGACTATACAAATCATTAAAATTTTGATCCAAGTAAGGCAGAATTAATACATAGAGATCCTTTATGACGGGATTAAGTAGAAATAAGCCAAAAATGATCAAATTTGACATTTTTCGATAGAAAAAACATTTTTTGAAAATTTTCGATTTTTCAACATGAGAGTCATGACTTTAAAAATCATTGAAATTTTGATCCAAGTAAGTACAAATGTATACATAGAGGTCCTTTATGACTGGGCTAAGTATAAATAAGCCAAAAATGATCCAATTTGACATTTTTTAATAGAAAAAACTTTTTTTTGAAAATATCCGATTTTACAACTAGAATGTCATGACTATACAAATCATTGAAATTTTGGTCCAAGTAAGTCAAAATGTATACATAGAGGTCCTTTATGACTGGACTAAGTATAAATAAGCCAAAAATGATCAAATTTGACATTTTTCGATAGAAAAAACATTTTTTGAAAATTTTCGATTTTTCAACATGAGAGTCATGACTTTAGAAATCATTGAAATTTTGATCCAAGTAAGTACAAATGTATACATAGAGGTCCTTTATGACTGGGCTAAGTATAAATAAGCCAAAAATGATCCAATTTGACATTTTTTAATAGAAAAAACTTTTTTTGAAAATTTCCGGTTTTACAACTAGAATGTCATGACTATACAAATCATTGAAATTTTGATCCAAGTAAGTCAAAATGTATACATAGAGGTCCTTTATGACTGTACTAAGTATAAATAAGCCAAAAATGATCAAAAGTGACATTTTTCGATAGAAAAAACATTTTTTGAAAATTTTCGATTTTACAATTAGAATGTCATGACTATACAAATCATCGAAATTTTGATCCAAGTAAGTCAACATGTGTACATAGAGGTCCTTTATGACTGGACTAAGTATAAATAAGCCAAAAATGATCCAATTTGACATTTTTTAATAGAAAAAACATTTTTTGAAAATTTTCGATTTTTCAACATGAGAGTCATGACTATACAAATCATTGAAATTTTGATCCAAGTAAGTCAAAATGTATACATAGAGGTCCTTTATGACTTTACTAAGTATAAATAAGCCAAAAATGATCAAATTTGACATTTTTCGATAGAAAAAACATTTTTTGAAAATTATCGATTTTTCAGCATGAGAGACATGACTTTAGAAATCATTGAAATTTTGATCCAAGTTAGTACAAATGTATACATAGAGGTCCTTGATGACTGGGCTAAGTATAAATAAGCCAAAAATGATCCAATTTGACATTTTTTAATAGAAAAAACTTTTTTTGAAAATTTCCGATTTTACAGCTAGAATGTCATGACTATACAAATCATTGAAATTTTGGTCCAAGCAAGTCAAAATGTATACATAGAGGTCTTTTATGACTGGACTAAGTAGAAATAAGCCAAAAATGATTAAATTTGACATTTTTCGAGAGAAAAAGCATTTTTTGAAAATTTTCTATTTTTCAACATCAGAGTCATGACTTTACAAATCATTGAAATTTTGGTCCAAGTAAGTCAAAATGTATAAATAGAGGTCCTTTATGACTGGACTAAGTAGAAATAAGCCAAAAATGATTAAATTTGACATTTTTCGATAGAAAAAACATTTTTGAAAATTTTCGATTTTTCAACATGAGAGTCATGACTATACAAATCATCGAAATATTGATCCAAGTAAGTCAAAATGAGTACATAGAGATCCTTTATGACTGGAATAAGTAGAAATAAGCCAAAAATGATCAAATTTGACATTTTTCGATAGAAAAAACATTTTTTGAAAATTTTCGATTTTTCAACATGAGAGTCATGACTATACAAATCATTGACATTTTGGTCCAAGTAAGTCAAAATGTATACAAAGAGGTCTTTTATGACTAGACTAAGTAGAAATAAGCCAAAAATGATTAAATTTGACATTTTTCGAGAGAAAAAGCATTTTTTGAAAATTTTCGATTTTTCAACATGAGAGTCATGACTATACAAATCATTGAAATTTTGGTCCAAGTAAGTCAAAATGTATACATAAAGGTCCTTTATGACTGGACTAAGTAGAAATAAGCCAAAAATGATTAAATTTGACATTTTTCGATAGAAAAAACATTTTTGAAAATTTTCGATTTTTCAACATGAGAGTCATGACTATACAAATCATTGAAATTTTGATCCAAGTAAGTCAAAATGTATACATAGAGGTCCTTTATGACTGGAATAAGTAGAAATAAGCCAAAAATGATTAAATTTGACATTTTTCGATAGAAAAAACATTTTTTGAAAATTTTCGATTTTTCAACATGAGAGTCATGACTATACAAATCATTGAAATTTTGATCCAAGTAAGTCAAAATGTATACATAGAGGTCCTTTATGACTGGACTAAGTATAAATAAGCCAAAAATGATCAAATTTGACATTTTTCGATAGAAAAAACATTTTTTGAAAATTTTCGATTTTACAATTAGAATGTCATGACTATACAAATCATCGAAATATTGATCCAAGTAAGTCAAAATGAGTACATAGAGGTCCTTTATGACTGGAATAAGTAGAAATAAGCCAAAAATGATCAAATTTGACATTTTTCGATAGAAAAAACATTTTTTGAAAAATTTCGATTTTTCAACATGAGAGTCATGACTATACAAATCATTGAAATTTTGATCCAAGTAAGTCAAAATGTATACATACAGGTCCTTTATGACTGTACTAACTATAAATAAGCCAAAAATGATCAAAAGTGACATTTTTCGATAGCAAAAACATTTTTTGAAAATTTTCGATTTTACAATTAGAATGTCATGACTATACAAATCATCGAAATTTTGATCCAAGTAAGTCAAAATGTTTACATAGAGGTTTTTTATGACTGGACTAAGTAGAAATAAGCCAAAAATGATCAAATTTGACATTTTTCGATAGAAAAAACATTTTTTGAAAATTTTCGATTTTTCAACATGAGAGTCATGACTTTAAAAATCATTGAAATTTTGATCCAAGTAAGTCAAAATGTATACATAGAGGCCCTTTATGACTGGACTAAGTATAAATAAGCCAAAAATGATCAAATTTGACAGTTTTCGATAGAAAAAACATTTTTTGAAAATTTTCGATTTTTCAACATGAGAGTCATGACATTAGAAATCATTGAAATTTTGATCCAAGTAAGTGCAAATGTATACATAGAGGTCCTTTATGACTGGGCTAAGTATAAATAAGATAAAAATGATCCAATTTGACATTTTTTAATAGAAAAAATTTTTTATGAAAATTTCCGATTTTACAACTAGAATGTCATGACTATACAAATCATTGAAATTTTGGTCCAAGCAAGTCAAAATGTATACAAAGAGATCATTTATGACTGGACTAAGTAGAAATAAGCCACAAATGATTAAATTTGACATTTTTCGAGAGAAAAAGCATTTTTTGAAAATTTTCGATTTTTCAACATGAGAGTCATGACTATACAAATCATTGAAATTTTGATCCAAGTAAGTCAAAATGTATACATAGAGGTCCTTAATGACTGTACTAAGTATAAATAAGCCAAAAATGATCAAAAGTGACATTTTTCGATAGAAAAAACATTTTTTGAAAATTTTCGATTTTACAATTAGAATGTCATGACTATACAAATCATCGAAATATTGATCCAAGTAAGTAAAAATGAGTACAAAGAGGTCCTTTATGACTGGAATAAGTAGAAATAAGCCAAAAATGATCAAATTTGACATTTTTCGATAGAAAAAACATTTTTTGAAAATTTTCGATTTTTAACATGAGAGTCATGGCTATACAAATCATTGAAATTTTGATCCAAGTAAGTCATAATGTTTACATAGAGGTCCTTTATGACTGGACTAAGTAGAAATGAGGCAAAAATGATCAAATTTGACATTTTTCGATAGAAAAAACATTTTTTGAAAATTTTCGATTTTTCAACATGAGAGTCATATCTGTACAAATCATTGAAATTTTGATCCAAGAAAGTCAAAATGTATACATAGAGGTCCTTTATGACTGGACTAAGTATAAATAAGCCAAAAATGATCAAATTTGACATTTTTCGATAGAAAAAACATTTTTTGAAAATTTCCGATTTTACAACTAAAATGTCATGACTATACAAATCATTGAAATTTTGATCCAAATAAGTCAAAATGTATACATAGAGGTCCTTTATGACTGGACTAAGTAGAAATAAGCCAAAAATGATCAAATTTGACATTTTTCGATAGAAAAAACATTTTTTGAAAATTTTCGATTTTTCAACATGAGAGTCATGACTATACAAATCATTGAAATTTTGATCCAAGTAAGTCAAAATGTATACATAGAGGTCCATTATGACTGGACTAAGTGTAAATAAGCCAAAAATGATCAAATTTGACATTTTTCGATAGAAAAAACATTTTTTGAAAATTTCCGATTTTACAACTGAAATGTCATGACTATACAAATCATTGAAATTTTGATCCAAGTAAGTCAAAATGTATACATAGAGGTCCTTTATGACTGGACTAAGTAGAAATAAGCCAAAAATGATCAAATTTGACATTTTTCGATAGAAAAAACATTTTTTGAAAATTTCCGATTTTACAACTGAAATGTCATGACTATACAAATCATTGAAATTTTGATCCAAGTAAGTCAAAATGTATACATAGAGGTCCTTTATGACTGGACTAAGCAAAAATGATCAAATTTAACATTTTTGGATAGAAAAAACATTTTTTGAAAATTTTCGATTTTTCAACATGAGAGTCATGACTATACAAATCATTGAAATTTTGATCCAAGTAAGTCAAAATGTATACATAGAGGTCCATTATGACTGGACTAAGTATAAATAAGCCAAAAATGATCAAATTTGACATTTTTCGATAGAAAAAACATTTTTTGAAAATTTCCGATTTTACAACTGAAATGTCATGACTATACAAATCATTGAAATTTTGATCCAAGTAAGTCAAAATGTATACATAGAGGTCCTTTATGACTGGACTAAGCAAAAATGATCAAATTTAACATTTTTGGATAGAAAAAACATTTTTTGAAAATTTTCGATTTTTCAACATGAGAGTCATGACTATACAAATCATTGAAATTTTGATCCAAGTAAGTCAAAATGTATACATAGAAGTCCTTTATGACTGGACTAAGTATAAATAAGCCAAAACTGATTAAATTTGACATTTTTCGATAGAAAAAACATTTTTTGAAAATTTCCGATTTTACAACTAAAATGTCATGACAATACAAATCATTGAAATTTTGATCCCAGTAAGCCAAAATGTATACATAGAGGCCCTTTATGACTGGACTAAGTATAAATAAGCCAAAAATGATCAAATTTGACAGTTTTCGATAGAAAAAACATTTTTTGAAAATTTTCGATTTTTCAACATGAGAGTCATGACTTTAGAAATCATTGAAATTTTGATCCAAGTAAGTACAAATGTATACATAGAGGTTCTTTATGACTGGGCTAAGTATAAATAAGATAAAAATGATCCAATTTGACATTTTTTAATAGAAAAAATTTTTTATGAAAATTTCCGATTTTACAACTAGAATGTCATGACTATACAAATCATTGAAATTTTGGTCCAAGTAAGTCAAAATGTATACAAAGAGGTCATTTATGACTGGACTAAGTAGAAATAAGCCAAAAATGATCAAATTTGACATTTTTCGATAGAAAAAACATTTTTTGAAAATTTCCGATTTTTCAACATGAGAGGCATGACTATACAAATCATTGAAATTTTGATCCAAGTAAGTCAAAATGTATACATAGAGGTCTCTTATGACTAAACTAAGTAGAAATAAGCCAAAAATGATTAAATTTGACATTTTTCGATAGAAAAAAACATTTTTTGAAAATTTCCGATTTTTAACATGAGAGTCATGACTATACAAATCATTGAAATTTTGATCCAAGTAAGTCAAAATGTATACAAAGAGGTTCTTTATGACTGGACTAAGTAGAAATAAGCCAAAAATGATCAAATTTGACATTTTTCGATAGAAAAAACATTTTTTGAAAATTTCCGATTTTACAACTAAAATGTCATGACAATACAAATCATTGAAATTTTGATCCCAGTAAGCCAAAATGTATACATAGAGGTCCTTTATGACTGGACTAAGTATAAATAAGCCAAAAATGATCAAATTTGACATTTTTCGATAGAAAAAACATTTTTTGAAAATTTTCGATTTTTCAACATGAGAGTCATGACTATACAAATCATTAAAATTTTGATCCAAGTAAGTCAAAATGTATACATAGAGGCCCTTTATGACTGGACTAAGTATAAATAAGCCAAAAATGATCAAATTTGACAGTTTTCGATAGAAAAAACATTTTTTGAAAATTTTCGATTTTTCAACATGAGAGTCATGACTTTAGAAATCATTGAAATTTTGATCCAAGTAAGTACAAATGTATACATAGAGGTCCTTTATGACTGGGCTAAGTATAAATAAGATAAAAATGATCCAATTTGACATTTTTTAATAGAAAAAATTTTTTATGAAAATTTCCGATTTTACAACTAGAATGTCATGACTATACAAATCATTGAAATTTTGGTCCAAGTAAGTCAAAATGTATACAAAGAGGTCATTTATGACTGGACTAAGTAGAAATAAGCCAAAAATGATTAAATTTGACATTTTTCGAGAGAAAAAGCATTTTTTGAAAATTTTCGATTTTTCAACATGAGATTCATGACTATACAAATCATTGAAATTTTGATCCAAGTAAGTCAAAATGTATACATAGAGGTCCTTAATGACTGTACTAAGTATAAATAAGCCAAAAATGATCAAAAGTGACATTTTTCGATAGAAAAAACATTTTTGGAAAATTTTCGATTTTACAATTAGAATGTCATGACTATACAAATCATCGAAATATTGATCCAAGTAAGTAAAAATGAGTACAAAGAGGTCCTTTATGACTGGAATAAGTAGAAATAAGCCAAAAATGATCAAATTTGACATTTTTCGATAGAAAAAACATTTTTTGAAAATTTTCGATTTTTAACATAAGAGTCATGGCTATACAAATCATTGAAATTTTGATCCAAGTAAGTCATAATGTTTACATAGAGGTCCTTTATGACTGGACTAAGTAGAAATGAGCCAAAAATGATCAAATTTGACATTTTTCGATAGAAAAAACATTTTTTGAAAATTTTCGATTTTTCAACATGAGAGTCATATCTGTACAAATCATTGAAATTTTGATCCAAGAAAGTCAAAATGTATACATAGAAGTCCTTTATGACTGGACTAAGTATAAATAAGCGAAAAATGATCAAATTTGACATTTTTCGATAGAAAAAACATTTTTTGGAATTTTTCGATTTTTCAACATTAGAGTCATGACTATACAAATCATTGAAATTTTGATCCAAGTAAGTCAAAATGTATACATAGAGGTCCTTTATGACTGGACTAAGTATAAATAAGCCAAAAATGATCAAATTTGACATTTTTCGATAGAAAAAACATTTTTTGAAAATTTCCGATTTTACAACTAGAATGTCATGACTATACAAATCATTGAAATTTTGATCCAAGTAAGTCAAAATGTATACATAGAGGTCCTTTATGACTGGACTAAGTAGAAATAAGCCAAAAATGATCAAATTTGACATTTTTCGATAGAAAAAACATTTTTTGAAAATTTCCGATTTTTCAACATGAGAGGCATGACTATACAAATCATTGAAATTTTGATCCAAGTAAGTCAAAATGTATACATAGAGGTCTCTTATGACTAAACTAAGTAGAAATAAGCCAAAAATGATTAAATTTGACATTTTTCGATAGAAAAACATTTTTTGAAAATTTCCGATTTTTAACATGAGAGTCATGACTATACAAATCATTGAAATTTTGATCCAAGTAAGTCAAAATGTATACAAAGAGGTTCTTTATGACTGGACTAAGTAGAAATAAGCCAAAAATGATCAAATTTGACATTTTTCTATAGAAAAAACATTTTTTGAAAATTTCCGATTTTACAACTAAAATGTCATGACAATACAAATCATTGAAATTTTGATCCCAGTAAGCCAAAATGTATACATAGAGGTCCTTTATGACTGGACTAAGTATAAATAAGCCAAAAATGATGAAATTTGACATTTTTCGATAGAAAAAACATTTTTTGAAAATTTTCGATTTTTCAACATGAGAGTCATGACTATACAAATCATTAAAATTTTGATCCAAGTAAGTCAAAATGTATACACAGAGGTCCTTTATTACTGGACTAAGTATAAATAAGCCAAAAATGATTCAATTTGACATTTTTCGATAGAAAAAATATTTTTTGAAAATTTTCGATTTTTCAACATGAGAGTCATGACTATACAAATCATTGAAATTTTGATCTAAGTAAGTAAAAATGTATACATATAGGTCCTTTATGACTGGACTAAGTATAAATAAGCGAAAAATGATCAAATTTGACATTTTTCGATAGAAAAAACATTTTTTGAAAATTTTCGATTTTTCAACATGAGAGTCATGACTATACAAATCATTGAAACATTGATCCAAGTAAGTCAAAATGTATACATCGAGGTACTTTATGACTGGACCAAGTAGAAATAAGCCAAAAATGATCAAATTTGACATTTTTCGATAGAAAAAACATTTTTTGAAAATTTTCGATTTTTCAACATGAGAATCATTACTATACAAATCATTGAAATTTTGATCCAAGTAAGTCAAAATGTATACATAGAGGTCTTTTATGACTGGACTAAGTGTCAATAAGCCAAAAATGATCAAATTTGACATTTTTCGATAGAAAAAACATTTTTTGAAAATTTCCGATTTTACAACTAAAATGTCATGACTATACAAATCATTGAAATTTTGATCCAAGTAAGTCAAAATGTATACATAGAGGTCCTTTATGACTGGACTAAGTAGAAATAAGCCAAAAATGATCAAATTTGACATTTTTCGATAGAAAAAACATTTTTTGAAAATTTTCGATTTTTCAACATGAGAGTCATGGCGATACAAATCATTGAAATTTTGAACCAAGTAAGTCAAAATGTATACATAGAGGTCCTTTATGACTGGACTAAGCAAAAATGATCAAATTTAACATTTTTGGATAGAAAAAACATTTTTTGAAAATTTTTGATTTTTCAACATGAGAGTCATGACTATACAAATCATTGAAATTTTGATCCAAGTAAGTCAAAAGGTATACATAGAGGTCCATTATGACTGGACTAAGTATAAATAAGCCAAAAATGATCAAATTTGACATTTTTCGATAGAAAAAACATTTTTTGAAAATTTCCGATTTTACAACTCAAATGTCATGACTATACAAATCATTGAAATTTTGATCCAAGTAAGTCAAAATGTATACATAGAGGTCCTTTATGACTGGACTAAGCAAAAATGATCAAATTTAACATTTTTGGATCGAAAAAACATTTTTTGAAAATTTTCGATTTTTCAACATGAGAGTCATGACTATACAAATCATTGAAATTTTGATCCAAGTAAGTCAAAATGTATACATAGAAGTCCTTTATGACTGGACTAAGTATAAATAAGCCAAAACTGATTAAATTTTACATTTTTCGATAGAAAAAACATTTTTTGAAAATTTCCGATTTTACAACTAAAATGTCATGACAATACAAATCATTGAAATTTTGATCAAAGTAAGCCAAAATGTATACATAGAGGTCCTTTATGACTGGACTAAGTATAAATAAGCCAAAAATGATCAAATTTGACATTTTTCGATAGAAAAAACATTTTTTGAAAATTTTCGATTTTTCAACATAAGAGTCATGACTTTAGAAATCATTGAAATTTTGATCCAAGTAAGTACAAATGTATACATAGAGGTCCTTTATGACTGGGCTAAGTATAAATAAGATAAAAATGATCCAATTGACATTTTTTAATAGAAAAAATTTTTTATGAAAATTTCCGATTTTACAACTAGAATGTCATGACTATACAAATCATTGAAATTTTGGTAAAAGTAAGTCAAAATGTATACATAGAGGTCCTTTATGACTGGACTAAGCAAAAATGATCAAATTTAACATTTTTGGATAGAAAAAACATTTTTTGAAAATTTTCGATTTTTCAACATGAGAGTCATGACTATACAAATCATTAAAATTTTGGTCCAAGTAAGTCAAAATGTATACATAGAGGCCCTTTATGACTGGACTAAGTATAAATAAGCCAAAAATGATCAAATTTGACAGTTTTCGATAGAAAAAACATTTTTTGAAAATTTTCGATTTTTCAACATAAGAGTCATGACTTTAGAAATCATTGAAATTTTGATCCAAGTAAGTACAAATGTATACATAGAGGTCCTTTATGACTGGGCTAAGTATAAATAAGATAAAAATGATCCAATTGACATTTTTTAATAGAAAAAATTTTTTATGAAAATTTCCGATTTTACAACTAGAATGTCATGACTATACAAATCATTGAAATTTTGGTAAAAGTAAGTCAAAATGTATACATAGAGGTCCTTTATGACTGGACTAAGCAAAAATGATCAAATTTAACATTTTTGGATAGAAAAAACATTTTTTGAAAATTTTCGATTTTTCAACATGAGAGTCATGACTATACAAATCATTAAAATTTTGATCCAAGTAAGTCAAAATGTATACATAGAGGCCCTTTATGACTGGACTAAGTATAAATAAGCCAAAAATGATCAAATTTGACAGTTTTCGATAGAAAAAACATTTTTTGAAAATTTTCGATTTTTCAACATAAGAGTCATGACTTTAGAAATCATTGAAATTTTGATCCAAGTAAGTACAAATGTATACATAGAGGTCCTTTATGACTGGGCTAAGTATAAATAAGATAAAAATGATCCAATTGACATTTTTTAATAGAAAAAATTTTTTATGAAAATTTCCGATTTTACAACTAGAATGTCATGACTATACAAATCATTGAAATTTTGGTAAAAGTAAGTCAAAATGTATACATAGAGGTCCTTTATGACTGGACTAAGCAAAAATGATCAAATTTAACATTTTTGGATAGAAAAAACATTTTTTGAAAATTTTCGATTTTTCAACATGAGAGTCATGACTATACAAATCATTGAAATTTTGATCCAAGTAAGTCAAAATGTATACATAGAGGTCCATTATGACTGGACTAAGTATAAATAAGCCAAAAATGATCAAATTTGACATTTTTCGATAGAAAAAACATTTTTTGAAAATTTCCGATTTTACAACTGAAATGTCATGACTATACAAATCATTGAAATTTTGATCCAAGTAAGTCAAAATGTATACATAGAGGTCCTTTATGACTGGACTAAGCAAAAATGATCAAATTTAACATTTTTGGATAGAAAAAACATTTTTTGAAAATTTTCGATTTTTCAACATGAGAGTCATGACTATACAAATCATTGAAATTTTGATCCAAGTAAGTCAAAATGTATACATAGAAGTCCTTTATGACTGGACTAAGTATAAATAAGCCAAAACTGATTAAATTTGACATTTTTCGATAGAAAAAACATTTTTTGAAAATTTCCGATTTTACAACTAAAATGTCATGACAATACAAATCATTGAAATTTTGATCCAAGTAAGTCATAATATTTACATAGAGGTCCTTTATGACTGGACTAAGTAGAAATGAGCCAAAAATGATCAAATTTGACATTTTTCGATAGAAAAAACATTTTTTGAAAATTTTCGATTTTTCAACATGAGAGTCATATCTGTACAAATCATTGAAATTTTGATCCAAGAAAGTCAAAATGTATACATAGAGGTCCTTTATGACTGGACTAAGTATAAATAAGCGAAAAATGATCAAATTTGACATTTTTCGATGGAAAAAACATTTTTTGGAATTTTTCGATTTTTCAACATTAGAGTCATGACTATACAAATCATTGAAATTTTGATCCAAGTAAGTCAAACTGTATACATAGAGGTCCTTTATGACTGGACTAAGTATAAATAACAACCAGTTCGGCTTCAGAGAGGGTAGACAGACAGTTGATGCTATTCGAAAAGTTATAGAAACAGCACAAAAAGCAGCTGCCTTCTCCAAGACATTTCGGCGCCTCTGTGCGGTTATCTCACTTGATGTTAAAAATGCCTTTAACAGTGCTTCGTGGCAGATCATTCTTAATGAGCTAAGGGTGAGGAAAATTGATGAAAGCCTTTTCAGTTTAATAGCGTCGTATCTGTCGGAACGGGAAATAATACTAGAAGCAGAAGGAAAGGTCACAAAGAAGGAAGTCAGTAGTGGTGTACCACAAGGGTCTATACTAGGCCCAACCTTGTGGAATATCCAATACGACAGCCTACTGAAAATGAAACTTCCTATAGGAGTGGAGCTAGTGGGTTTCGCTGACGATATAGCTATGACTGTGGTAGCAACCAACGAGGAAACTCTAATGAATCACGGAAATACTGCCGTTCAAAGAGTGGTCCAATGGATGGAGAAGAGGAAACTGACAATAGCACCAGAGAAAACCGAAGCAGTTCTCTTAACAACTAAAAGAAACGTTGGTCTCATTGAGTTTGAGGTTCAAGGGGTCTCAATCCGTCCAGGCAAGGTTTTAAAGCAGTTAGGTGTTTGGTTGGACACCAAACTTAATTTTGGAGTGCACCTAGACAAGACTATACAGAAAGCCGAGAGAACCATGTCAGCATTATCGAGCCTCATGCCCAATTTGGGAGGACCCAGAGCCTCCAAAAGACGAATATTGTCCAGCGTAATTCATTCTCAATTACTTTACGCAGCTCCTGCCTGGCAACAAGCGATGAAGAAACAACACCTGCTGAGAAAGATGGTGAGACTGCAAAAGATCATTTGCATCAGAGTGTGCAGCGGATACCGGACAATTTCAGCTGAAGGTGCTGGTGTTATATCAGGCATACCCCCGATAGACCTATTAGTGGATGAAAGATTTCAACTCTATGAAGGTCGGCCTACTGAAGAAGTCAAAGTTAGCACAATGGAAAAATGGCAGAAAAGGTGGGAATCTGGGATCCATGGTCGCTGGACATGGAATTTAATTCCAAATATCAAAAACTGGATCGAAAGACCACACGGAGAGGTGGACTACTTTTTGACTCAAGCCCTGTCCGGTCATGGTTGCTTCAAAAAGTTTCTGTTTGACCGAAAAAGATCCGAAACCGATAAATGCCCTTACTGCAATCAGATAGATGACGCGGAACATACACTCTTTTTCTGCCCTAGATGGGAAGCAGCCAGAGAAATATTCCAGAGGAAAACAGGGGAGACTTTCACCTCGCAATCCATGATGAAAAGCTTGCTACTGTCACGAGACGAATGGATAAAGGCCTATGAAGTAGTGCGTGTCATTATAGAGACGAAAGAAAAAGAAGGCAGAGAGAAAACCTGATGTAATTTTAAAGACAGTACTCGCATTGAAGTAATGCTAACGCGGTTCCAATGCGAACTACTAGATTGAGGAGGGGTTTTAGTCGGTAGGAATCTCGACACTATCCACGAGGATGTCTTATGCAAGATTTCCCCTCCTCCTTAAAAAAAAAAAAAAAAAAAAAAAAAAAAAAAAAAAAAAGTATAAATAAGCCAAAAATGATCAAATTTGACATTTTTCGATAGAAAAAACATTTTTTGAAAATTTCCGATTTTACAACTAGAATGTCATGACTATACAAATCATTAAAATTTTGCGCCAAGTAAGTCAAAATGTATACATAGAGGTCCTTTATGACTGGACTAAGTAGAAATAAGCCAAAAATGATCAAATTTGACATTTTTCGATAGAAAAAACATTTTTTGAAAATTTCCGATTTTTCAACATGAGAGGCATGACTATACAAATCATTGAAATTTTGATCCAAGTAAGTCAAAATGTATACATAGAGGTCTCTTATGACTAAACTAAGTAGAAATAAGCCAAAAATGATTAAATTTGACATTTTTCGATAGAAAAACATTTTTTGAAAATTTCCGATTTTTAACATGAGAGTCATGACTATACAAATCATTGAAATTTTGATCCAAGTAAGTCAAAATGTATACAAAGAGGTTCTTTATGACTGGACTAAGTAGAAATAAGCCAAAAATGATCAAATTTGACATTTTTCTATAGAAAAAACATTTTTTGAAAATTTCCGATTTTACAACTAAAATGTCATGACAATACAAATCATTGAAATTTTGATCCCAGTAAGCCAAAATGTATACATAGAGGTCCTTTATGACTGGACTAAGTATAAATAAGCCAAAAATGATCAAATTTGACATTTTTCGATAGAAAAAACATTATTTGAAAATTTCCGATTTTTCAACATGAGAGTCATGACTATACAAATCATTAAAATTTTGATCCAAGTAAGTCAAAATGTATACACAGAGGTCCTTTATGACTGGACTAAGTATAAATAAGCCAAAAATGATTCAATTTGACATTTTTCGATAGAAAAAACATTTTTTGAAAATTTTAGATTTTTCAACATGAGAGTCATGACTATACAAATCATTGAAATTTTGATCCAAGTAAGTCAAAATGTATACATAGAGGTCTTTTATGACTGGAATAAGTATCAATAAGCCAAAAATGATCAAATTTGACATTTTTCGATAGAAAAAACATTTTTTGAAAATTTCCGATTTTACAACTAAAATGTCATGACTATACAAATCATTGAAATTTTGATCCAAGTAAGTCAAAATGTATACATAGAGGTCCTTTATGACTGGACTAAGTAGAAATAAGCCAAAAATGATCAAATTTGACATTTTTCGATAGAAAAAACATTTTTTGAAAATTTTCGATTTTTCAACATGAGAGTCATGACGATACAAATCATTGAAATTTTGAACCAAGTAAGTCAAAATGTATACATAGAGGTCCTTTATGACTGGACTAAGTATAAATAAGCCAAAAATGATCAAAGTTGACATTTTTCGATAGAAAAAACATTTTTTGAAAATTTTCGATTTTTGAACATGATAGTCATTACTATACAAATCATTGAAATTTGGATCCAAGTAAGTCAAAATGTATACATAGAGGTCCTTTTTGACTGGACTAAGTATAAATAAGCCAAAAATGATCAAATTTGACATTTTTCGATAGTAAAAACATTTTTTGAAAATTTCCGATTTTACAACTAAAATGTCATGACTATACAAATCATTGAAATTTTGATCCAAGTAAGTCAAACTGTATACATAGAGGTCCTTTATGACTGGACTAAGTATCAATAAGCCAAAAATGATCAAATTTGACATTTTTCGATAGAAAAAACATTTTTTGAAAATTTCCGATTTTACAACTAAAATGTCATGACTATACAAATCATTGAAATTTTGATCCAAGTAAGTCAAAATGTATACATAGAGGTCCTTTATGACTGGACTAAGTAGAAATAAGCCAAAAATGATCAAATTTGACATTTTTCGATAGAAAAAACATTTTTTGATTATTTTCGATTTTTCAACATGAGAGTCATGACTATACAAATCATTGAAATTTTGATCCAAGTAAGTCAAAATGTATACATAGAGGTCCTTTATGACTGGACTAAGCAAAAATGATCAAAGTTAACATTTTTGGATAGAAAAAAACATTTTTTGAAAATTTTCGATTTTTCAACATGAGAGTCATGACTATACAAATCATTGAAATTTTGATCCAAGTTAGTCAAAATGTATACATAGAAGTCCTTTATGACTGGACTAAGTATAAATAAGCCAAAACTGATCAAATTTGACATTTTTCGATAGAAAAAACATTTTTTGAAAATTTTCGATTTTTCTACATGAGAGTCATGACGATACAAATCATTGAAATTTTGATCCAAGTAAGTCAAAATGTATACAAAGAGGTACTTTATGACTGGACTAAGTATAAATAAGCCAAAAATGATCAAATTTGACATTTTTGGATAGAAAAAACATTTTTTGAAAATTTTCGATTTTTCAACATGAGAGTCATGACTATACAAATCATTGAAATTTTGATCTAAGTAAGTCAAAATGTAAACAAAGAAGTCCTTTATGACTGGACTAAGTATAAATAAGCCAAAACTGATCAAATTTGACATTTTTCGATAGAAAAAACATTTTTTGAAAATTTTCGATTTTTCTACATGAGAGTCATGACTATACAAATCATTGAAATTTTGATCCAAGTAAGTCAAAATGTATACATAGAGGTCCTTTTTGACTGGACTAAGTATAAATAAGCCAAAAATGATCAAATTTGACATTTTTCGATAGAAAAAATTTTTTTTGAAAATTTTCGATTTTTCAACATGAGAGTCATGACTATACAAATCATTGAAATTTTGATCCAAGTAAGTCAAAATGTAAACAAAGAAGTCCTTTATGACTGGACGAAGTAGAAATAAGCCAAAAATGATCAAATTTGACATTTTTCGATAGAAAAAACATTTTTTGATTATTTTCGATTTTTCAACATGAGAGTCATGACTATACAAATCATTGAAATTTGGATCCAAGTAAGTCAAAATGTATACATAGAGGTCCTTTTTGACTGGACTAAGTATAAATAAGCCAAAAATGATCAAATTTGACATTTTTCGATAGTAAAAACATTTTTTGAAAATTTCCGATTTTACAACTAAAATGTCATGACTATACAAATAATTGAAATTTTGATCCAAGTAAGTCAAACTGTATACATAGAGGTCCTTTATGACTGGACTAAGTATCAATAAGCCAAAAATGATCAAATTTGACATTTTTCGATAGAAAAAACATTTTTTGAAAATTTCCGATTTTACAACTAAAATGTCATGACTATACAAATCATTGAAATTTTGATCCAAGTAAGTCAAAATGTATACATAGAGGTCCTTTATGACTGGACTAAGTAGAAATAAGCCAAAAATGATCAAATTTGACATTTTTCGATAGAAAAAACATTTTTTGATTATTTTCGATTTTTCAACATGAGAGTCATGACTATACAAATCGTTGAAATTTTGATCCAAGTAAGTCAAAATGTATACATAGAGGTCCTTTATGACTGGACTAAGCAAAAATGATCAAAGTTAACATTTTTGGATAGAAAAAACATTTTTTGAAAATTTTCGATTTTTCAACATGAGAGTCATGACTATACAAATCATTGAAATTTTGATCCAAGTAAGTCAAAATGTATACATAGAGGTCCATTATGACTGGACTAAGTATAAATAAGCCAAAAATGACCAAATTTGACATTTTTCGAAAGAAAAAACATTTTTTGAAAATTTTCGATTTTTCTACATGAGAGTCATGACGATACAAATCATTGAAATTTTGATCCAAGTAAGTCAAAATGTATACAAAGAGGTACTTTATGACTGGACTAAGTATAAATAAGCCAAAAATGATCAAATTTGACATTTTTGGATAGAAAAAACATTTTTTGAAAATTTTCGATTTTTCAACATGAGAGTCATGACTATACAAATCATTGAAATTTTGATCTAAGTAAGTCAAAATGTAAACAAAGAAGTCCTTTATGACTGGACTAAGTATAAATAAGCCAAAACTGATCAAATTTGACATTTTTCGATAGAAAAAACATTTTTTGAAAATTTTCGATTTTTCTACATGAGAGTCATGACTATACAAATCATTGAAATTTTGATCCAAGTAAGTCAAAATGTATACATAGAGGTCCTTTTTGACTGGACTAAGTATAAATAAGCCAAAAATGATCAAATTTGACATTTTTCGATAGAAAAAACATTTTTTGAAAATTTTCGATTTTTCAACATGAGAGTCATGACTATACAAATCATTGAAATTTTGATCCAAGTAAGTCAAAATGTAAACAAAGAAGTCCTTTATGACTGGACTAAGTATTAATAAGCCAAAACTGATCAAATTTGACATTTTTCGATAGAAAAATCATTTTTTGAAAATTTTCGATTTTTCTACATGAGAGTCATGACTATACAAATCATTGAAATTTTGATCCAAGTAAGTCAAAATGTATACATAGAGGTCCATTATGACTGGACTAAGTATAAATAAGCCAAAAATGACCAAATTTGACATTTTTCGATAGAAAAAACATTTTTTGAAAATTTCCGATTTTACCACTAAATTGTCATGGCTATACAAATCATTGAAATTTTGATCCAAGTAAGTCAAAATGTATACATAGAGGTCCTTTTTGACTGGACTAAGTATAAATAAGCCAAAAATGATCAAATTTGACATTTTTCGATAGAAAAAACATTTTTTGAAAATTTTCGATTTTTCAACATGAGAGTCACGACTATACAAATCATTGAAATTTTGATCCAAGTAAGTCAAAATGTAAACAAAGAAGTCCTTTATGACTGGACTAAGTAGAAATAAGCCAAAAATGATCAAATTTGACATTTTTCGATAGAAAAAACATTTTTTGATTATTTTCGATTTTTCAACATGAGAGTCATGACTATACAAATCATTGAAATTTGGATCCAAGTAAGTCAAAATGTATACATAGAGGTCCTTTTTGACTGGACTAAGTATAAATAAGCCAAAAATGATCAAATTTGACATTTTTGGATAGAAAAAACATTTTTTGAAAATTTTCGATTTTTCAACATGAGAGTCATGACTATACAAATCATTGAAATTTTGATCTAAGTAAGTCAAAATGTAAACAAAGAAGTCCTTTATGACTGGACTAAGTATAAATAAGCCAAAACTGATCAAATTTGACATTTTTCGATAGAAAAAACATTTTTTGAAAATTTTCGATTTTTCTACATGAGAGTCATGACTATACAAATCATTGAAATTTTGATCCAAGTAAGTCAAAATGTATACATAGAGGTCCTTTTTGACTGGACTAAGTATAAATAAGCCAAAAATGATCAAATTTGACATTTTTCGATAGAAAAAACATTTTTTGGAAATTTTCGATTTTTCAACATGAGAGTCATGACTATACAAATCATTGAAATTTTGATCCAAGTAAGTCAAAATGTAAACAAAGAAGTCCTTTATGACTGGACCAAGTAGAAATAAGCCAAAAATGATCAAATTTGACATTTTTCGATAGAAAAAACATTTTTTGATTATTTTCGATTTTTCAACATGAGAGTCATGACTATACAAATCATTGAAATTTTGATCCAAGTAAGTCAAACTGTATACATAGAGGTCTTTTTTTGACTGGACTAAGTATCAATAAGCCAAAAATGATCAAATTTGACATTTTTCGATAGAAAAAACATTTTTTTGAAAATTTCCGATTTTACAACTAAAATGTCATGACTATACAAATCATTGAAATTTTGATCCAAGTAAGTCAAAATGTATACACAGAGGTCCTTTATGACTGGACTAAGTAGAAATAAGCCAAAAATGATCAAATTTGACATTCTTCGATAGAAAAAACATTTTTTGATTATTTTCGATTTTTCAACATGAGAGTCATGACTATACAAATCATTGAAATTTGGATCCAAGTAAGTCAAAATGTATACATAGAGGTCCTTTTTGACTGGACTAAGTATAAATAAGCCAAAAATGATCAAATTTGACATTTTTCGATAGAAAAAAACATTTTTTGAAAATTTCCGATTTTACAACTAAAATGTCATGACTATACAAATCATTGAAATTTTGATCCAAGTAAGTCAAACTGTATACATAGAGGTCCTTTATGACTGGACTAAGTATCAATAAGCCAAAAATGATCAAATTTGACATTTTTCGATAGAAAAAACATTTTTTGAAAATTTCCGATTTTACAACTAAAATGTCATGACTATACAAATCATTGAAATTTTGATCCAAGAAAGTCAAAATGTATACATAGAGGTCCTTTATGACTGGACTAAGTAGAAATAAGCCAAAAAAATGATCAAATTTGACATTTTTCGATAGAAAAAACATTTTTTGATTATTTTCGATTTTTCAACATGAGAGTCATGACTATACAAATCATTGAAATTTTGATCCAAGTAAGTCAAAATGTATACATAGAGGTCCTTTATGACTGGACTAAGCAAAAATGATCAAAGTTAACATTTTTGGATAGAAAAAAACATTTTTTGAAAATTTTCGATTTTTCAACATGAGAGTCATGACTATACAAATCATTGAAATTTTGATCCAAGTAAGTCAAAATGTATACATAAAAGTCCTTTATGACTGGACTAAGTATAAATAAGCCAAAACTGATCAAATTTGACATTTTTCGATAGAAAAAACATTTTTTGAAAATTTTCGATTTTTCTACATGAGAGTCATGACGATACAAATCATTGAAATTTTGATCCAAGTAAGTCAAAATGTATACAAAGAGGTACTTTATGACTGGACTAAGTATAAATAAGCCAAAAATGATCAAATTTGACATTTTTGGATAGAAAAAAACATTTTTTGAAAATTTTCGATTTTTCAACATGAGAGTCATGACTATACAAATCATTGAAATTTTGATCTAAGTAAGTCAAAATGTAAACAAAGAAGTCCTTTATGACTGGACTAAGTTTAAATAAGCCAAAACTGATCAAATTTGACATTTTTCGATAGAAAAAACATTTTTTGAAAATTTTCGATTTTTCTACATGAGAGTCATGACTATACAAATCATTGAAATTTTGATCCAAGTAAGTCAAAATGTATACATAGAGGTCCTTTTTGACTGGACTAAGTATAAATAAGCCAAAAATGATCAAATTGACATTTTTCGATAGAAAAAACATTTTTTGAAAATTTTCGATTTTTCAACATGAGAGTCATGACTATACAAATCATTGAAATTTTGATCCAAGTAAGTCAAAATGTAAACAAAGAAGTCCTTTATGACTGGACTAAGTATTAATAAGCCAAAACTGATCAAATTTGACATTTTTCGATAGAAAAATCATTTTTTGAAAATTTTCGATTTTTCTACATGAGAGTCATGACTATACAAATCATTGAAATTTTGATCCAAGTAAGTCAAAATGTATACATAGAGGTCCATTATGACTGGACTAAGTATAAATAAGCCAAAAATGACCAAATTTGACATTTTTCGATAGAAAAAACATTTTTTGAAAATTTCCGATTTTACCACTAAATTGTCATGGCTATACAAATCATTGAAATTTTGATCCAAGTAAGTCAAAATGTATACATAGGGTCCTCTTTGACTGGACTAAGTATAAATAAGCCAAAAATGATCAAATTTGACATTTTTCGATAGAAAAAACATTTTTTGAAAATTTTCGATTTTTCAACATGAGAGTCATGACTATACAAATCATTGAAATTTTGATCCAAGTAAGACAAAATGTATACATAGAGGTCCTTTATGACTGGACTAAGTATAAATAAGCCAAAAATGATCAAATTTGACATTTTTCGATAGAAAAAACATTTTTTTGAAAATTTTCGATTTTTCAACATGAGAGTCATTACTATACAAATCATTGAAATTTTGATCCAAGTAAGTCAAAATGTATACATAGAGGTCCTTTATGACTGGACTAAGTAGAAATAAGCCAAAAATGATCAAATTTGACATTTTCGATAGAAAAAAACATTTTTTGAAAATTTTCGATTTTTCAACATGAGAGTCATGACTATACAAATCATTGAAATTTTGATCCAAGTAAGTCAAAATGTATACATAGAGGTCCTTTATGACTGGACTAAGCAAAAATGATCAAATTTAACATTTTTGGATAGAAAAAACATTTTTTGAAAATTTTCGATTTTTCAACATGAGAGTCATGACTATACAAATCATTGAAATTTTGATCCAAGTAAGTCAAAATGTATACATAGAAGTCCTTTATGACTGGACTAAGTATAAATAAGCCAAAACTGATCAAATTTGACATTTTTCGATAGAAAAAACATTTTTTGAAAATTTTCGATTTTTCTACATGAGAGTCATGACGATACAAATCATTGAAATTTTGATCCAAGTAAGTCAAAATGTATACAAAGAGGTACTTTATGACTGGACTAAGTAGAAATAAGCCAAAAATGATCAAATTTGACATTTTTCGATAGAAAAAACATTTTTTGAAAATTTTCGATTTTTCAACATGAGAGTCATGACTATACAAATCATTGAAATTTTGATCCAAGTAAGTCAAAATGTATACATAGAGGTCCTTTATGACTGGACTAAGTATAAATAAGCCAAAAATGATCAAAGTTGACATTTTTCGATAGAAAAAACATTTTTTGAAAATTTTAAATTTCTCAACATGAGAGTCATTACTATACAAATCATTGAAATTTTGATCCAAGTAAGTCAAAATGTATACATAGAGGTCCTTTATGACTGGACTAAGTATAAATAAGCCAAAAATGATCAAATTTAACATTTTTCGATAGAAAAAACATTTTTTGAAAATTTCCGATTTTACAACTAAAATGTCATTACTATACAAATCATTGAAATTTTGATCCAAGTAAGTCAAAATGTATACATAGAGGTCCTTTATGACTGGACTAAGTATAAATAAGCCAAAAATGATCAAAGTTGACATTTTTCGATAGAAAAAACATTTTTTGAAAATTTTAAATTTCTCAACATGAGAGTCATTACTATACAAATCATAGAAATTTTGATCCAAGTAAGTCAAAATGTATACAAAGAGGTACTTTCTGACTGGACTAAGTAGAAATAAGCCAAAAATGATCAAATTTGACATTATTCGATAGAAAAAACATTTTTTGAAAATTTTCGATTTTTCAACATGAGAGTCATGACTATACAAATCATTGAAATTTTGATCCAAGTAAGTCAAAATGTATACATAGAAGTCCTTTATGACTGGACTAAGTATAAATAAGCCAAAAATGATCAAATTTAACATTTTTCGATAGAAAAAACATTTTTTGAAAATTTCCGATTTTACAACTAAAATGTCATTACTATACAAATCATTGAAATTTTGATCCAAGTAAGTCAAAATGTATACATAGAGGTCCTTTATGACTGGACTAAGTATAAATAAGCCAAAAATGATCAAAGTTGACATTTTTCGATAGAAAAAACATTTTTTGAAAATTTTAAATTTCTCAACATGAGAGTCATTACTATACAAATCATAGAAATTTTGATCCAAGTAAGTCAAAATGTATACAAAGAGGTACTTTATGACTGGACTAAGTAGAAATAAGCCAAAAATGATCAAATTTGACATTTTTCGATAGAAAAAACATTTTTTGAAAATTTTCGATTTTTCTACATGAGAGTCATGACGATACAAATCATTGAAATTTTGATCCAAGTAAGTCAAAATGTATACATAGGGTCCTCTTTGACTGGACTAAGTATAAATAAGCCAAAACTGATCAAATTTGACATTTTTCGATAGAAAAAACTTTTTTGAAAATTTTCGATTTTTCTACATGAGAGTCATGACGATACAAATCATTGAAATTTTGATCCAAGTAAGTCAAAATGTATACAAAGAGGTACTTTATGACTGGACTAAGTATAAATAAGCCAAAAATGATCAAATTTGGCATTTTTCGATAGAAAAAACATTTTTTGAAAATTTCCGAATTTACAACTAAAATGTCATGACTATACAAATCATTGAAATTTTGATCCAAGTAAGTCAAAATGTATACATAGAGGTCCTTTATGACTGGACTAAGTATAAATAAGCCAAAAATGATCAAATTTGGCATTTATCGATAGAAAAAACATTTTTTGAAAATTTTCGATTTTTCAACATGAGAGTCATGACTATACAAATCATTGAAATTTTGATCCAAGTAAGTCAAAATGTATACATAGAGGTCCTTTATGACTGGAATAAGAAGAAACAAGCCAAAAATGATCAAATTTGACATTTTTCGATAGAAAAAAACATTTTTTGAAAATTTTCGATTTTTCAACATGAGAGTCATGACTATACATATCATTGAAATTTTGATCCAAGTAAGTCAAAATGTATACATAGAGGTCCTTTATGACTGGACTAATTATAAATAACCCAAAAATGATCAAAGTTGACATTTTTCGATAGAAAAAACATTTTTTGAAAATTTTAAATTTCTCAACATGAGAGTCATTACTATACAAATCATTGAAATTTTGATCCAAGTAAGTCAAAATGTATACATAGAGGTCCTTTATGACTGGACTAAGTATAAATAAGCCAAAAATGATCAAATTTAACATTTTTCGATAGAAAAAACATTTTTTGAAAATTTCCGATTTTACAACTAAAATGTCATTACTATACAAATCATTGAAATTTTGATCCAAGTAAGTCAAAATGTATACATAGAGGTCCTTTATGACTGGACTAAGTATAAATAAGCCAAAAATGATCAAAGTTGACATTTTTCGATAGAAAAAACATTTTTTGAAAATTTTAAATTTCTCAACATGAGAGTCATTACTATACAAATCATTGAAATTTTGATCCAAGTAAGTCAAAATGTATACAAAGAGGTACTTTATGACTGGACTAAGTAGAAATAAGCCAAAAATGATCAAATTTGACATTTTTCGATAGAAAAAACATTTTTTGCAAATTTTCGATTTTTCAACATGAGAGTCATGACTATACAAATCATTGAAATTTTGATCCAAGTAAGTCAAAATGTATACATAGAAGTCCTTTATGACTGGACTAAGTACAAATAAGCCAAAACTGATCAAATTTGACATTTTTCGATAGAAAAAACATTTTTTGAAAATTTTCGATTTTTCTACATGAGAGTCATGACGATACAAATCATTGAAATTTTGATCCAAGTAAGTCAAAATGTATACATAGGGTCCTCTTTGACTGGACTAAGTATAAATGAGCCAAAACTGATCAAATTTGACATTTTTCGATAGAAAAAAAATTTTTTGAAAATTTTCGATTTTTCTACATGAGAGTCATGACGATACAAATCATTGAAATTTTGATCCAAGTAAGTCAAAATGTATACAAAGAGGTACTTTATGACTGGACTAAGTATAAATAAGCCAAAAATGATCAAATTTGGCATTTTTCGATAGAAAAAACATTTTTTGAAAATTTCCGAATTTACAACTAAAATGTCATGACTATACAAATCATTGAAATTTTGATCCAAGTAAGTCAAAATGTATACAAAGGGTCCTCTTTGACTGGACTAAGTATAAATAAGCCAAAAATGATCAAATTTGACATTTTTGGATAGAAAAAACATTTTTTGAAAATTTTCGATTTTTCAACATGAGAGTCATGACTATACAAAGCATTGAAATTTTGATTTAAGTAAGTCAAAATGTATACATAGAGGTCCTTTATGACTGGACTAAGTATAAATAAGCCAAAAATGATCATATTTGACATTTTGCGATAGAAAAAACATTATTTGAAAATTTCCGATTTTACCACTACATAGAGGTCCTTTATGACTGGACTAAGTATAAATAAGCCAAAAATGATCAAATTTGACATTTTTCGATAGAAAAAACATTTTTTGAAAATTTTCGATTTTTCAACATGAGAGTCATTACTATACAAATCATTGAAATTTTGATCCGAGTAAGTCAAAATGTATACATAGAGGTCCTTTATGACTAGACTAAGTATCAATAAGCCAAAAATGATCAAATTTGACATTTTTCGATAGAAAAAACATTTTTTGAAAATTTCCGATTTTACAACTAAAATGTCATGACTATACAAATCATTGAAATTTTGATCCAAGTAAGTCAAAATGTATACATAGAGATCCTTTATGACTGGACTAAGTAGAAATAAGCCAAAAATGATCAAATTTGACATTTTCGATAGAAAAAACATTTTTTGAAAATTTTCGATTTTTCAACATGAGAGTCATGACTATACAAATCATTGAAATTTTGATCCAAGTAAGTCAAAATGTATACATAGAGGTCCTTTATGACTGGACTAAGCAAAAATGATCAAATTTAACATTTTTGGATAGAAAAAACATTTTTTGAAAATTTTCGATTTTTCAACATGAGAGTCATGACTATACAAATCATTTAAATTTTGATCCAAGTAAGTCAAAATGTATACATAGAAGTCCTTTATGACTGGACTAAGTATAAATAAGCCAAAACTGATCAAATTTGACATTTTTCGATAGAAAAAACATTTTTTGAAAATTTTCGATTTTTCTACATGAGAGTCATGACGATACAAATCATTGAAATTTTGATCCAAGTAAGTCAAAATGTATACAAAGAGGTACTTTATGACTGGACTAAGTAGAAATAAGCCAAAAATGATCAAATTTGACATTTTTCGATAGAAAAAACATTTTTTGAAAATTTTCGATTTTTCAACATGAGAGTCATGACTATACAAATCATTGAAATTTTGATCCAAGTAAGTCAAAATGTATACATAGAGGTCCTTTATGACTGGACTAAGTATAAATAAGCCAAAAATGATCAAAGTTGACATTTTTCGATAGAAAAAACATTTTTTGAAAATTTTAAATTTCTCAACATGAGAGTCATTACTATACAAATCATTGAAATTTTGATCCAAGTAAGTCAAAATGTATACATAGAGGTCCTTTATGACTGGACTAAGTATAAATAAGCCAAAAATGATCAAATTTGACATTTTTCGATAGAAAAAACATTTTTTGAAAATTTCCGATTTTACAACTAAAATGTCATGACTATACAAATCATTGAAATTTTGATCCAAGTAAGTCAAAATGTATACATAGAGGTCCTTTATGACTGGACTAAGTAGAAATTAGCCAAAAATGATCAAATTTGACATTTTTGATAGAAAAACATTTTTTGAAAATTTTCGATTTTTCTACATGAGAGTTATGACTATACAAATCATTGAAATTTTGATCCAAGTAAGTGAAAATGTATACATAGAGGTCCTTTATGACTGGACTAAGTATAAATAAGCCAAAAATGATCAAATTTGGCATTTTTCGATAGAAAAAACATTTTTTGAAAATTTTCGATTTTTCAACATGAGAGTCATGACTATACAAATCATTGAAATTTTGATCCAAGTAAGTCAAAATGTATACATAGAGGTCCTTTATGACTGGACTAAGTATAAATAAGCCAAAAGTGATCAAATTTGACATTTTTCGATAGAAAAAACATTTTTTGAAAATTTTCGATTTTTCAACATGAGAGTCATGACTATACAAATCATTGAAATTTTGATCCAAGTAAGTCAAAATGTATACAAAGAGGTCCTTTATGACTGGACTAAGTATAAATAAGCCAAAAATGATCAAATTTGGCATTTTTCGATAGAAAAAACATTTTTTGAAAATTTCCGAATTTACAACTAAAATGTCATGACTATACAAATCATTGAAATTTTGATCCAAGTAAGTCAAAATGTATACATAGAGGTCCTTTATGACTGGACTAAGTATAAATAAGCCAAAAATGATCAAATTTGGCATTTGTCGATAGAAAAAACATTTTTTGAAAATTTTCGATTTTTCAACATGAGAGTCATGACTATACAAATCATTGAAATTTTGATCCAAGTAAGTCAAAATGTATACATAGAGGTCCTTTATGACTGGAATAAGAAGAAACAAGCCAAAAATGATCAAATTTGACATTTTTCGATAGAAAAAACATTTTTTGAAAATTTTCGATTTTTCAACATGAGAGTCATGACTATACAAATCATTGAAATTTTGATCCAAGTAAGTCAAAATGTATACAAAGAGGTCCATTATGACTGGACTCAGTATAAATAAGCAAAAAATTACCAAATTTGACATTTTTCGATAGAAAAAACATTTTTTGAAAATTTCCGTTTTTACAACTAAAATGTCATGACTATACAAATCATTGAAATTTTGATCCAAGTAAGTCAAAATGTATACATAGGGTCCTCTTTGACTAGACTAAGTATAAATAAGCCAAAAATGATCAAATTTGACATTTTTGGATAGAAAAAACATTTTTTGAAAATTTTCGATTTTTCAACATGAGAGTCATGACTATACAAAGCATTGAAATTTTGATCCAAGTAAGTCAAAATGTATACATAGAGGTCCTTTATGACTGGACTAAGTATAAATAAGCCAAAAATGATCATATTTGACATTTTGCGATAGAAAAAACATTATTTGAAAATTTTCGATTTTTCAACATGAGAGTCATGACTATACAAATCATTGATATTTTGATCCAAGTAAGTCAAAATGAATACATAGAGGTCCGTTAGACTAGACTAAGTATAAATAAGCCAAAAATGATCAAATTTGACATTTTTCGATAGAAAAAACATTTTTTGAAAATTTCCGATTTTACAACTAAAATGTCATGACTATACAAATCATTGAAATTTTGATACAAGTAAGTCAAAATGTATACATAGAGGTCCATTATGACTGGACTAAGTGTAAATAAGCCAAAAATGACCAAATTTGACATTTTTCGATAGAAAAAACATTTTTTGAAAATTTCCGATTTTACCACTAAATTGTCATGACTATACAAATCATTGAAATTTTGATCCAAGTAAGTCAAAATGTATACATAGGGTCCTCTTTGACTGGACTAAGTATAAATAAGCCAAAAATGATCAAATTTGACATTTTTGGATAGAAAAAACATTTTTTGAAAATTTTCGATTTTTCAACATGAGAGTCATGACTATACAAATCATTGAAATTTTGATCCAAGTAAGTCAAAATGTATACATAGAGGTCCTTTATGACTGGACTAAGTATAAATAGGCCAAAAATGATCAAATTTGATATTTTTCGATAGAAAAAACATTTTTTCAAAATTTTCGATTTTTGACATTTTTCGATAGAAAAAACATTTTTTGAAAATTTTCGATTTTTCAACATGAGAGTCATTACTATACAAATCATTGAAATTTTGATCCAAGTAAGTCAAAATGTATACATAGAGGTCTTTTATGACTGGACTAAGTATCAATAAGCCAAAAATGATCAAATTTGACATTTTTCGATAGAAAAAACATTTTTTGAAAATTTCCGATTTTACAACTAAAATGTCATGACTATACAAATCATTGAAATTTTGATCCAAGTAAGTCAAAATGTATACATAGAGGTCCATTATGACTGGACTAAGTATAAATAAGCCAAAAATGACCAAATTTGACATTTTTCGATAGAAAAAACATTTTTTGAAAATTTCCGATTTTACCACTACATAGAGGTCCTTTATGACTGGACTAAGTATAAATAAGCCAAAAATGATCAAATTTGACATTTTTCGATAGAAAAAACATTTTTTGAAAATTTTCGATTTTTCAACATGAGAGTCATTACTATACAAATCATTGAAATTTTGATCCGAGTAAGTCAAAATGTATACATAGAGGTCCTTTATGACTAGACTAAGTATCAATAAGCCAAAAATGATCAAATTTGACATTTTTCGATAGAAAAAACATTTTTTGAAAATTTCCGATTTTACAACTAAAATGTCATGACTATACAAATCATTGAAATTTTGATCCAAGTAAGTCAAAATGTATACATAGAGGTCCTTTATGACTGGACTAAGTAGAAAACAGCCAAAAATGATCAAATTTGACATTTTCGATAGAAAAAACATTTTTTGAAAATTTTCGATTTTTCAACATGAGAGTCATGACTATACAAATCATTGAAATTTTGATCCAAGTAAGTCAAAATGTATACATAGAGGTCCTTTATGACTGGACTAAGCAAAAATGATCAAATTTAACATTTTTGGATAGAAAAAACATTTTTTGAAAATTTTCGATTTTTCAACATGAGAGTCATGACTATACAAATCATTGAAATTTTGATCCAAGTAAGTCAAAATGTATACATAGAAGTCCTTTATGACTGGACTAAGTATAAATAAGCCAAAACTGATCAAATTTGACATTTTTCGATAGAAAAAACATTTTTTGAAAATTTTCGATTTTTCTACATGAGAGTCATGACGAAACAAATCATTGAAATTTTGATCCAAGTAAGTCAAAATGTATACAAAGAGGTACTTTATGACTGGACTAAGTAGAAATAAGCCAAAAATGATCAAATTTGACATTTTTCGATAGAAAAAACATTTTTTGAAAATTTTCGATTTTTCAACATGAGAGTCATGACTATACAAATCATTGAAATTTTGATCCAAGTAAGTCAAAATGTATACATAGAGGTCCTTTATGACTGGACTAAGTATAAATAAGCCAAAAATGATCAAAGTTGACATTTTTCGATAGAAAAAACATTTTTTGAAAATTTTAAATTTCTCAACATGAGAGTCATTACTATACAAATCATTGAAATTTTGATCCAAGTAAGTCAAAATGTATACATATAGGTCCTTTATGACTGGACTAAGTATAAATAAGCCAAAAATGATCAAATTTGACATTTTTGATACAAAAAACATTTTTTGAAAATTTTCGATTTTTCTACATGAGAGTCATGACTATACAAATCATTGAAATTTTGATCCAAGTAAGTCAAAATGTATACATAGAGGTCCTTTATGACTGGACTAAGTATAAATAAGCCAAAAATGATCAAATTTGGCATTTGTCGATAGAAAAAACATTTTTTGAAAATTTTCGATTTTTCAACATGAGAGTCATGACTATACAAATCATTGAAATTTTGATCCAAGTAAGTCAAAATGTATACATAGAGGTCCTTTATGACTGGAATAAGAAGAAACAAGCCAAAAATGATCAAATTTGACATTTTTCGATAGAAAAAACATTTTTTGAAAATTTTCGATTTTTCAACATGAGAGTCATGACTATACAAATCATTGAAATTTTGATCCAAGTAAGTCAAAATGTATACAAAGAGGTCCATTATGACTGGACTCAGTATAAATAAGCAAAAAATTACCAAATTTGACATTTTTCGATAGAAAAAACATTTTTTGAAAATTTCCGTTTTTACAACTAAAATGTCATGACTATACAAATCATTGAAATTTTGATCCAAGTAAGTCAAAATGTATACATAGGGTCCTCTTTGACTGGACTAAGTATAAATAAGCCAAAAATGATCAAATTTGACATTTTTGGATAGAAAAAACATTTTTTGAAAATTTTCGATTTTTCAACATGAGAGTCATGACTATACAAAGCATTGAAATTTTGATCCAAGTAAGTCAAAATGTATACATAGAGGTCCTTTATGACTGGACTAAGTATAAATAAGCCAAAAATGATCATATTTGACATTTTGCGATAGAAAAAACATTATTTGAAAATTTTCGATTTTTCAACATGAGAGTCATGACTATACAAATCATTGATATTTTGATCCAAGTAAGTCAAAATGAATACATAGAGGTCCGTTAGACTAGACTAAGTATAAATAAGCCAAAAATGATCAAATTTGACATTTTTCGATAGAAAAAACATTTTTTGAAAATTTCCGATTTTACAACTAAAATGTCATGACTATACAAATCATTGAAATTTTGATACAAGTAAGTCAAAATGTATACATAGAGGTCCATTATGACTGGACTAAGTGTAAATAAGCCAAAAATGACCAAATTTGACATTTTTCGATAGAAAAAACATTTTTTGAAAATTTCCGATTTTACCACTAAATTGTCATGACTATACAAATCATTGAAATTTTGATCCAAGTAAGTCAAAATGTATACATAGGGTCCTCTTTGACTGGACTAAGTATAAATAAGCCAAAAATGATCAAATTTGACATTTTTGGATAGAAAAAACATTTTTTGAAAATTTTCGATTTTTCAACATGAGAGTCATGACTATACAAATCATTGAAATTTTGATCCAAGTAAGTCAAAATGTATACATAGAGGTCCTTTATGACTGGACTAAGTATAAATAGGCCAAAAATGATCAAATTTGATATTTTTCGATAGAAAAAACATTTTTTCAAAATTTTCGATTTTTGACATTTTTCGATAGAAAAAACATTTTTTGAAAATTTTCGATTTTTCAACATGAGAGTCATTACTATACAAATCATTGAAATTTTGATCCAAGTAAGTCAAAATGTATACATAGAGGTCTTTTATGACTGGACTAAGTATCAATAAGCCAAAAATGATCAAATTTGACATTTTTCGATAGAAAAAACATTTTTTGAAAATTTCCGATTTTACAACTAAAATGTCATGACTATACAAATCATTGAAATTTTGATCCAAGTAAGTCAAAATGTATACATAGAGGTCCATTATGACTGGACTAAGTATAAATAAGCCAAAAATGACCAAATTTGACATTTTTCGATAGAAAAAACATTTTTTGAAAATTTCCGATTTTACCACTACAAAGAGGTCCTTTATGACTGGACTAAGTATAAATAAGCCAAAAATGATCAAATTTGACATTTTTCGATAGAAAAAACATTTTTTGAAAATTTTCGATTTTTCAACATGAGAGTCATTACTATACAAATCATTGAAATTTTGATCCGAGTAAGTCAAAATGTATACATAGAGGTCCTTTATGACTAGACTAAGTATCAATAAGCCAAAAATGATCAAATTTGACATTTTTCGATAGAAAAAACATTTTTTGAAAATTTCCGATTTTACAACTAAAATGTCATGACTATACAAATCATTGAAATTTTGATCCAAGTAAGTCAAAATGTATACATAGAGGTCCTTTATGACTGGACTAAGTAGAAATAAGCCAAAAATGATCAAATTTGACATTTTCGATAGAAAAAACATTTTTTGAAAATTTTCGATTTTTCAACATGAGAGTCATGACTATACAAATCATTGAAATTTTGATCCAAGTAAGTCAAAATGTATACATAGAGGTCCTTTATGACTGGACTAAGCAAAAATGATCAAATTTAACATTTTTGGATAGAAAAAACATTTTTTGAAAATTTTCGATTTTTCAACATGAGAGTCATGACTATACAAATCATTGAAATTTTGATCCAAGTAAGTCAAAATGTATACATAGAAGTCCTTTATGACTGGACTAAGTATAAATAAGCCAAAACTGATCAAATTTGACATTTTTCGATAGAAAAAACATTTTTTGAAAATTTTCGATTTTTCTACATGAGAGTCATGACGAAACAAATCATTGAAATTTTGATCCAAGTAAGTCAAAATGTATACAAAGAGGTACTTTATGACTGGACTAAGTAGAAATAAGCCAAAAATGCTCAAATTTGACATTTTTCGATAGAAAAAACATTTTTTGAAAATTTTTGATTTTTCAACATGAGAGTCATGACTATACAAATCATTGAAATTTTGATCCAAGTAAGTCAAAATGTAAACATAGAGGTCCTTTATGACTGGACTAAGTATAAATAAGCCAAAATGATCAAAGTTGACATTTTTCGATAGAAAAAACATTTTTTGAAAATTTTAAATTTCTCAACATGAGAGTCATTACTATACAAATCATTGAAATTTTGATCCAAGTAAGTCAAAATGTATACATAGAGTTCCTTTATGACTGGACTAAGTATAAATAAGCCAAAAATGATCAAATTTGACATTTTTCGATAGAAAAAACATTTTTTGAAAATTTCCGATTTTACAACTAAAATGTCATGACTATACAAATCATTGAAATTTTGATCCAAGTAAGTCAAAATGTATACATAGAGGTCCTTTATGACTGGACTAAGTAGAAATAAGCCAAAAATGATCAAATTTGACATTTTTGATAGAAAAACATTTTTTGAAAATTTTCGATTTTTCTACATGAGAGTCATGACTATACAAATCATTGAAATTTTGATCCAAGTAAGTGAAAATGTATACATAGAGGTCCTTTATGACTGGACTAAGTATAAATAAGCCAAAAATGATCAAATTTGGCATTTTTCGATAGAAAAAACATTTTTTGAAAATTTTCGATTTTTCAACATGAGAGTCATGACTATACAAATCATTGAAATTTTGATCCAAGTAAGTCAAAATGTATACATAGAGGTCCTTTATGACTGGACTAAGTATAAATAAGCCAAAAGTGATCAAATTTGACATTTTTCGATAGAAAAAACATTTTTTGAAAATTTTCGATTTTTCAACATGAGAGTCATGACTATACAAATCATTGAAATTTTGATCCAAGTAAGTCAAAATGTATACAAAGAGGTCCTTTATGACTGGACTAAGTATAAATAAGCCAAAAATGATCAAATTTGGCATTTTTCGATAGAAAAAACATTTTTTGAAAATTTCCGAATTTACAACTAAAATGTCATGACTATACAAATCATTGAAATTTTGATCCAAGTAAGTCAAAATGTATACATAGAGGTCCTTTATGACTGGACTAAGTATAAATAAGCCAAAAATGATCAAATTTGGCATTTATCGATAGAAAAAACATTTTTTGAAAATTTTCGATTTTTCAACATGAGAGTCATGACTATACAAATCATTGAAATTTTGATCCAAGTAAGTCAAAATGTATACATAGAGGTCCTTTATGACTGGAATAAGAAGAAATAAGCCAAAAATGATCAAATTTGACATTTTTCGATAGAAAAAACATTTTTTGAAAATTTCCGATTTTTCAACATGAGAGTCATGACTATACAAATCATTGAAATTTTGATCCAAGTAAGTCAAAATGTATACAAAGAGGTCCATTATGACTGGACTCAGTATAAATAAGCAAAAAATTACCAAATTGGACATTTTTCGATAGAAAAAACATTTTTTGAAAATTTCCGTTTTTACAACTAAAATGTCATGACTATACAAATCATTGAAATTTTGATCCAAGTAAGTTAAAATGTATACATAGGGTCCTCTTTGACTGGACTAAGTATAAATAAGCCAAAAATGATCAAATTTGACATTTTTGGATAGAAAAAACATTTTTTGAAAATTTTCGATTTTTCAACATGAGAGTCATGACTATACAAATCATTGAAATTTTGATCCAAGTAAGTCAAAATGTATACATAGAGGTCCTTTATGACTGGACTAAGTATAAATAAGCCAAAAATGATCATATTTGACATTTTGCGATAGAAAAAACATTATTTGAAAATTTTCGATTTTTCAACATGAGAGTCATGACTATACAAATCATTGATATTTTGATCCAAGTAAGTCAAAATGAATATATAGAGGTCCGTTAGACTAGACTAAGTATAAATAAGCCAATAATGATCAAATTTGACATTTTTCGATAGGAAAAACATTTTTTGAAAATTTCCGATTTTACAACTAAAATGTCATGACTATACAAATCATTGAAATTTTGATACAAGTAAGTCAAAATGTATACATAGAGGTCCATTATGACTGGACTAAGTGTAAATAAGCCAAAAATGACCAAATTTGACATTTTTCGATAGAAAAAACATTTTTTGAAAATTTCCGATTTTACCACTATATTGTCATGACTATACAAATCATTGAAATTTTGATCCAAGTAAGTCAAAATGTATACATAGGGTCCTCTTTGACTGGACTAAGTATAAATAAGCCAAAAATGATCAAATTTGACATTTTTGGATAGAAAAAACATTTTTTGAAAATTTTCGATTTTTCAACATGAGAGTCATGACTATACAAATCATTGAAATTTTGATCCAAGTAAGTCAAAATGTATACATAGAGGTCCTTTATGACTGGACTAAGTATAAATAGGCCAAAAATGATCAAATTTGATATTTTTCGATAGAAAAAACATTTTTTCAAAATTTTCGATTTTTGACATTTTTCGATAGAAAAAACATTTTTTGAGAATTTGCGATTTTTCAACATGAGAGTCATTACTATACAAATCATTGAAATTTTGATCCAAGTAAGTCAAAATGTATACATAGAGGTCTTTTATGACTGGACTAAGTATCAATAAGCCAAAAATGATCAAATTTGACATTTTTCGATAGAAAAAACATTTTTTGAAAATTTCCGATTTTACAACTAAAATGTCATGACTATACAAATCATTGAAATTTTGATCCAAGTAAGTCAAAATGTATACATAGAGGTCCATTATGACTGGACTAAGTATAAATAAGCCAAAAATGACCAAATTTGACATTTTTCGATAGAAAAAACATTTTTTGAAAATTTCCGATTTTACCACTACATAGAGGTCCTTTATGACTGGACTAAGTATAAATAAGCCAAAAATGATCAAATTTGACATTTTTCGATAGAAAAAACATTTTTTGAAAATTTTCGATTTTTCAACATGAGAGTCATTACTATACAAATCATTGAAATTTTGATCCGAGTAAGTCAAAATGTATACAAAGAGGTCCTTTATGACTAGACTAAGTATCAATAAGCCAAAAATGATCAAATTTGACATTTTTCGATAGAAAAAACATTTTTTGAAAATTTCCAATTTTACAACTAAAATGTCATGACTATACAAATCATTGAAATTTTGATCCAAGTAAGTCAAAATGTATACATAGAGGTCCTTTATGACTGGACTAAGTATAAATAAGCCAAAAATGATCAAATTTGGCATTTTTCGATAGAAAAAACATTTTTTGAAAATTTTCGATTTTTCAACATGAGAGTCATGACTATACAAATCATTGAAATTTTGATCCAAGTAAGTCAAAATGTATACATAGAGGTCCTTTATGACTGGACTAAGTATAAATAAGCCAAAAGTGATCAAATTTGACATTTTTCGATAGAAAAAACATTTTTTGAAAATTTTCGATTTTTCAACATGAGAGTCATGACTATACAAATCATTGAAATTTTGATCCAAGTAAGTCAAAATGTATACAAAGAGGTCCTTTATGACTGGACTAAGTATAAATAAGCCAAAAATGATCAAATTTGGCATTTTTCGATAGAAAAAACATTTTTTGAAAATTTCCGAATTTACAACTAAAATGTCATGACTATACAAATCATTGAAATTTTGATCCAAGTAAGTCAAAATGTATACATAGAGGTCCTTTATGACTGGACTAAGTATAAATAAGCCAAAAATGATCAAATTTGGCATTTATCGATAGAAAAAACATTTTTTGAAAATTTTCGATTTTTCAACATGAGAGTCATGACTATACAAATCATTGAAATTTTGATCCAAGTAAGTCAAAATGTATACATAGAGGTCCTTTATGACTGGACTAAGTATAAATAAGCCAAAAATGATCATATTTGACATTTTGCGATAGAAAAAACATTATTTGAAAATTTTCGATTTTTCAACATGAGAGTCATGACTATACAAATCATTGATATTTTGATCCAAGTAAGACAAAAGGAATACATAGGGTCCTCTTTGACTGGACTGAGTATAAATAAGCCAAAAATGATCAGATTTGACATTTTTCGATAGAAAAAACATTTTTTGAAAATTTTCGATTTTTCAACATAAGAGTCATGACTATACAAATCATTGAAATTTTGATCCAAGTAAGTCAAAATGTATACATAGAGGTCCTTTATGACTGGACTAAGTATAAATAAGCCAAAAATGATCAAATTTGACATTTTTCGATAGAAAAAACATTTTTTGAAAATTTTTGATTTTTCAACATGAGAGTCATTAATATACAAATCATTGAAATTTAGATCCAAGTAAGTCAAAATGTATACATAGAGGTCCTTTATGACTGGACTAAGTATCAATAAGCCAAAAATGATCAAATTTGACATTTTTCGATAGAAAAAACATTTTTTGAAAATTTCCGATTTTACAACTAAAATGTCATGACTATACAAATCATTGAAATTTTGATCCAAGTAAGTCAAAATGTATACATAGAGGTCCTTTATGACTGGACTAAGCAAAAATGATCAAATTTAACATTTTTGGATAGAAAAAACATTTTTTGAAAATTTTCGATTTTTCAACATGAGAGTCATGACTATACGAATCATTGAAATTTTGATCCAAGTAAGTCAAAATGTATACATAGAAGTCCTTTATGACTGGGCTAAGTATAAATAAGCCAAAACTGATCAAATTTGACATTTTTCGATAGAAAAAACATTTTTTGAAAATTTTCGATTTTTCTACATGAGAGTCATGACCATACAAATCATTGAAATTTTGATCCAAGTAAGTCAAAATGTAAACAAAGAAGTCCTTTATGACTGGACTAAGTATAAATAAGCCAAAACTGATCAAATTTGACATTTTTCGATAGAAAAAACATTTTTTGAAAATTTTCGATTTTTCTACATGAGAGTCATGACTAACAAATCATTGAAATTTTGATCCAAGTAAGTCAAAATGTATACATAGAGGTCCATTATGACTGGACTAAGTATAAATAAGCCAAAAATGACCAAATTTGACATTTTTCGATAGAAAAAACATTTTTTGAAAATTTCCGATTTTACCACTAAATTGTCATGGCTATACAAATCATTGAAATTTTGGTCCAAGTAAGTCAAAATGTATACATAGGGTCCTCTTTGACTGGACTAAGTATAAATAAGCCAAAAATGATCAAATTTGACATTTTTCGTTAGAAAAAACATTTTTTGAAAATTTTCGATTTTTCAACATAAGAGTCATGACTATACAAATCATTGAAATTTTGATCCAAGTAAGTCAAAATGTATACATAGAGGTCCTTTATGACAGGACTAAGTATAAATAAGCCAAAAATGATCAAATTTGACATTTTTCGATAGAAAAAACATTTTTTAAAATTTTCGATTTTTCAACATGAGAGTCATTACTATACAAATCATTGAAATTTTGATCCAAGTAAGTCAAAATGTATACATAGAGGTCCTTTATGACTGGACTAAGTATCAATAAGCCAAAAATGATCAAATTTGACATTTTTCGATAGAAAAAATATTTTTTGAAAATTTCCGATTTTACAACTAAAATGTCATGACTATACAAATCATTGAAATTTTGATCCAAGTAAGTCAAAATGTATACATAGAGGTCCATTATGACTGGACTAAGTATAAATAAGCCAAAAATGACCAAATTTGACATTTTTCGATAGAAAAAACATTTTTTGAAAATTTCCGATTTTACCACTACATAGAGGTCCTTTATGACTGGACTAAGTATAAATAAGCCAAAAATGATCAAATTTGACATTTTTCGATAGAAAAAACATTTTTTGAAAATTTTCGATTTTTCAACATGAGAGTCATTACTATACAAATCATTGAAATTTTGATCCGAGTAAGTCAAAATGTATACAAAGAGGTCCTTTATGACTAGACTAAGTATCAATAAGCCAAAAATGATCAAATTTGACATTTTTCGATAGAAAAAACATTTTTTGAAAATTTTTGATTTTTCAACATGAGAGTCATTAATATACAAATCATTGAAATTTAGATCCAAGTAAGTCAAAATGTATACATAGAGGTCCTTTATGACTGGACTAAGTATCAATAAGCCAAAAATGATCAAATTTGACATTTTTCGATAGAAAAAACATTTTTTGAAAATTTCCGATTTTACAACTAAAATGTCATGACTATACAAATCATTGAAATTTTGATCCAAGTAAGTCAAAATGTATACATAGAGGTCCTTTATGACTGGACTAAGCAAAAATGATCAAATTTAACATTTTTGGATAGAAAAAACATTTTTTGAAAATTTTCGATTTTTCAACATGAGAGTCATGACTATACAAATCATTGAAATTTTGATCCAAGTAAGTCAAAATGTATACATAGAAGTCCTTTATGACTGGGCTAAGTATAAATAAGCCAAAACTGATCAAATTTGACATTTTTCGATAGAAAAAACATTTTTTGAAAATTTTCGATTTTTCTACATGAGAGTCATGACCATACAAATCATTGAAATTTTGATCCAAGTAAGTCAAAATGTAAACAAAGAAGTCCTTTATGACTGGACTAAGTATAAATAAGCCAAAACTGATCAAATTTGACATTTTTCGATAGAAAAAACATTTTTTGAAAATTTTCGATTTTTCTACATGAGAGTCATGACTAACAAATCATTGAAATTTTGATCCAAGTAAGTCAAAATGTATACATAGAGGTCCATTATGACTGGACTAAGTATAAATAAGCCAAAAATGACCAAATTTGACATTTTTCGATAGAAAAAACATTTTTTGAAAATTTCCGATTTTACCACTAAATTGTCATGGCTATACAAATCATTGAAATTTTGGTCCAAGTAAGTCAAAATGTATACATAGGGTCCTCTTTGACTGGACTAAGTATAAATAAGCCAAAAATGATCAAATTTGACATTTTTCGTTAGAAAAAACATTTTTTGAAAATTTTCGATTTTTCAACATAAGAGTCATGACTATACAAATCATTGAAATTTTGATCCAAGTAAGTCAAAATGTATACATAGAGGTCCTTTATGACAGGACTAAGTATAAATAAGCCAAAAATGATCAAATTTGACATTTTTCGATAGAAAAAACATTTTTTGAAAATTTTCGATTTTTCAACATGAGAGTCATTACTATACAAATCATTGAAATTTTGATCCAAGTAAGTCAAAATGTATACATAGAGGTCCTTTATGACTGGACTAAGTATCAATAAGCCAAAAATGATCAAATTTGACATTTTTCGATAGAAAAAATATTTTTTGAAAATTTCCGATTTTACAACTAAAATGTCATGACTATACAAATCATTGAAATTTTGATCCAAGTAAGTCAAAATGTATACATAGAGGTCCTTTATGACTGGACTAAGTAGAAATAAGCCAAAAATGATCAAATTTGACATTTTTCGATAGAAAAAACATTTTTTGAAAATTTTCGATTTTTCAACATGAGAGTCATGACTATACAAATCATTGAAATTTTGATCCAAGTATGTCAAAATGTATACAAAGAGGTCCTTTATGACTGGACTAAGCAAAAATGATCAAATTTAACATTTTTGGATAGAAAAAACATTTTTTGAAAATTTTAGATTTTTCAACATGAGAGGCATGACTATACAAATCATTGAAATTTTGATCCAAGTAAGTCAAAATGTATACATAGAAGTCCATTATGACTGGACTAAGTATAAATAAGCCAAAACTGATCAAATTTGACATTTTTCGATAGAAAAAACATTTTTTGAAAATTTTCTATTTTTCTACATGAGAGTCATGACGATACAAATCATTGAAATTTTGATCCAAGTAAGTCAAAATGTATACAAAGAGGTACTTTATGACTGGACTAAGTATAAATAAGCCAAAAATGATCAAATTTTACATTTTTCGATAGAAAAAACATTTTTTGAAAATTTTCGATTTTTCAACATGAGAATCATGACTATACAAATCATTGAAATTTTGATCCAAGTAAGTCAAAATGTATACATAGAGGTCCTTTATGACTGGACTAAGTATAAATAAGCAAAAAATGATCAAAGTTGACATTTTTCGATAGAAAAAACATTTTTTGAAAATTTTCGATTTCTCAACATGAGAGTCATTACTATACAAATCATTGAAATTTTGATCCAAGTAAGTCAAAATGTATACATGGAGGTCCTTTATGACTGGACTAAGTATAAATAAGCCAAAACTGATCAAATTTGACATTTTTCGGTAGAAAAAACATTTTTTGAAAATTTTCGATTTTTCTACATGAGAGTCATGACTATACAAATCATTGAAATTTTGATCCAAGTAAGTCAAAATGTAAACAAAGAAGTCCTTTATGACTGGACTAAGTATAAATAAGCCAAAACTGATCAAATTTGACATTTTTCGATAGAAAAAACATTTTTTGAAAATTTTCGATTTTTCTACATGAGAGTCATGACTATACAAATCATTGAAATTTTGATCCAAGTAAGTCAAAATGTATACATAGAGGTCCATTATGACTGGACTAAGTATAAATAAGCCAAAAATGACCAAATTTGACATTTTTCGATAGAAAAAACATTTTTTGAAAATTTCCGATTTTACCACTAAATTGTCATGACTATACAAATCATTGAAATTTTGGTCCAAGTAAGTCAAAATGTAAACATAGGGTCCTCTTTGACTGGACTAAGTATAAATAAGCCAAAAATGATCAAATTTGACATATTTCGATAGAAAAAACATTTTTTGAAAATTTTCGATTTATCAACATGAGAGTCATGACTATACAAATCATTGAAATTTTGATCCAAGTATGTCAAAATGTATACAAAGAGGTCCTTTATGACTGGACTAAGCAAAAATGATCAAATTTAACATTGTTGGATAGAAAAAACATTTTTTGAAAATTTTCGATTTTTCTACATGAGAGTCATGACGATACAAATCATTGAAATTTTGATCCAAGTAAGTCAAAATGTATACAAAGAGGTACTTTATGACTGGACTAAGTAGAAAGAAGCCAAAAATGATCAAATTTGACATTTTTCGATAGAAAAAACATTTTTTGAAAATTTTCGATTTCTCAACATGAGAGTCATTACTATACAAATCATTAAAATTTTGATCCAAGTAAGTCAAAATGTATACATAGAGGTCCTTTATGACTGGACTAAGTATAAATAAGCATAAAATGATCAAATTTGACATTTTTCGATAGAAAAAACATTTTTTGAAAATTTCCGATTTTACAACTAAAATGTCATGACTATACAAATCATTAAAATTTTGATCCAAGTAAGTCAAAATGTATACATAGAGGTCCTTTATGACTGGACTAAGTAGAAATAAGCCAAAAATGATCAAATTTGACATTTTTGATAGAAAAAACATTTTTTGAAAATTTTCGATTATTCAACATGAGAGTCATGACTATACAAATCATTGAAATTTTGATCCAAGTAAGTCAAAATGTATACATAGAGGTCCTTTATGACTGGACTAAGTATCAATAAGCCAAAAATGATCAAATTTGACATTTTTCGATAGAAAAAATATTTTTTGAAAATTTCCGATTTTACAACTAAAATGTCATGACTATACAAATCATTAAAATTTTGATCCAAGTAAGTCAAAATGTATACATAGAGGTCCTTTATGACTGGACTAAGTAGAAATAAGCCAAAAATGATCAAATTTGACATTTTTGATAGAAAAAACATTTTTTGAAAATTTTCGATTATTCAACATGAGAGTCATGACTATACAAATCATTGAAATTTTGATCCAAGTAAGTCAAAATGTATACATAGAGGTCCTTTATGACTGGACTAAGTATCAATAAGCCAAAAATGATCAAATTTGACATTTTTCGATAGAAAAAATATTTTTTGAAAATTTCCGATTTTACAACTAAAATTTCATGACTATACAAATCATTGAAATTTTGATCCAAGTAAGTCAAAATGTATACATAGAGGTCCTTTATGACTGGACTAAGTAGAAATAAGCCAAAAATGATCAAATTTGACATTTTTCGCTAGAAAAAACATTTTTTGAAAATTTTCGATTTTTCAACATGAGAGTCATGACTATACAAATCATTGAAATTTTGATCCAAGTATGTCAAAATGTATACAAAGAGGTCCTTTATGACTAGACTAAGCAAAAATGATCAAATTTAACATTTTTGGATAGAAAAAACATTTTTTGAAAATTTTCGATTTTTCAACATGAGAGTCATGACTATACAAATCATTGAAATTTTGATCCAAGTAAGTCAAAATGTATACATAGAAGTCCATTATGACTGGACTAAGTATAAATAAGCCAAAACTGATCAAATTTGACATTTTTCGATAGAAAAAACATTTTTTGAAAATTTTCGATTTTTCTACATGAGAGTCATGACGATACAAATCATTGAAATTTTGACCCAAGTAAGTCAAAATGTATACAAAGAGGTACTTTATGACTGGACTAAGTATAAATAAGCCAAAAATGATCAAATTTGACATTTTTCGATAGAAAAAACATTTTTTGAAAATTTTCGATTTTTCAACATGAGAATCATGACTATACAAATCATTGAAATTTTGATCCAAGTAAGTCAAAATGTATTTAAAGAGGTCCTTTATGACTGGACTAAGTATAAATAAGCCAAAAATGATCAAAGTTGACATTTTTCGATAGAAAAAACATTTTTTGAAAATTTTCGATTTCTCAACATGAGAGTCATTACTATACAAATCATTGAAATTTTGATCCAAGTAAGTCAAAATGTATACATGGAGGTCCTTTATGACTGGACTAAGTATAAATAAGCCAAAACTGATCAAATTTGACATTTTTCGATAGAAAAAACATTTTTTGAAAATTTTCGATTTTTCTACATGAGAGTCATGACTATACAAATCATTGAAATTTTGATCCAAGTAAGTCAAAATGTAAACATAGAGGTCCATTATGACTGGACTAAGTATAAATAAGCCAAAAATGACCAAATTTGACATTTTTCGATAGAAAAAACATTTTTTGAAAATTTCCGATTTTACCACTAAATTGTCATGACTATACAAATCATTGAAATTTTGGTCCAAGTAAGTCAAAATGTAAACATAGGGTCCTCTTTGACTGGACTTAGTATAAATAAGCCAAAAATGATCAAATTTGACATATTTCGATAGAAATAACATTTTTTGAAAATTTTCGATTTATCAACATGAGAGTCATGACTATACAAATCATTGAAATTTTGATCCAAGTATGTCAAAATGTATACAAAGAGGTCCTTTATGACTGGACTAAGCAAAAATGATCAAATTTAACATTGTTGGATAGAAAAAACATTTTTTGAAAATTTTCGATTTTTCTACATGAGAGTCATGACGATACAAATCATTGAAATTTTGATCCAAGTAAGTCAAAATGTATACAAAGAGGTACTTTATGACTGGACTAAGTAGAAAGAAGCCAAAAATGATCAAATTTGACATTTTTCGATAGAAAAAACATATTTTGAAAATTTTCGATTTCTCAACATGAGAGTCATTACTATACAAATCATTAAAATTTTGATCCAAGTAAGTCAAAATGTATACATAGAGGTCCTTTATGACTGGACTAAGTATAAATAAGCATAAAATGATCAAATTTGACATTTTTCGATAGAAAAAACATTTTTTGAAAATTTCCGATTTTACAACTAAAATGTCATGACTATACAAATCATTAAAATTTTGATCCAAGTAAGTCAAAATGTATACATAGAGGTCCTTTATGACTGGACTAAGTAGAAATAAGCCAAAAATGATCAAATTTGACATTTTTGATAGAAAAAACATTTTTTGAAAATTTTCGATTTTTCTACATGAGAGTCATGACTATACAAATCATTGAAATTTTGATCCAAGTAAGTCAGAATGTATACATAGAGGTCCTTTATGACTGGAATAAGAAGAAATAAGCCAAAAATGATCAAATTTGACATTTTTCGATAGAAAAAACATTTTTTGAAAATTTTCGATTATTCAACATGAGAGTCATGACTATACAAATCATTGAAATTTTGATCCAAGTAAGTCAAAATGTATACATAGAGGTCCTTTATGACTGGACTAAGTAGAAATAAGCCAAAAATGATCAAATTTGACATTTTTCGATAGAAAAAACATTTTTTGAAAATTTTCGATTTTTCAACATGAGAATCATGACTATACAAATCATTAAAATTTTGATCCAAGTAT